>NC_045436.1:1885553-2072578 GCF_002776525.5 Piliocolobus tephrosceles | reverse complement strand
CCAATCAGCACCCATTTCCTCCCTTCTGTGCCCAATCAGCACCCATTTCCTCCCTTCTGTGCCCATAAACACCCTGGACTCAGCCATACTCAAACAGACATTGGGACTCCAGCTCTTCATAAATTCGTTAGTAAAAGCTAGGGGGTTTTGAGTACCACATTAGTAGAATGAACACTTCTTTTTTCTTCAGTTATCTGAAGCTCAGGGGTGCACGTGCAGGATATGCAGGTTTGCCACATAGGTAAACATGCGCCATGGTGGTTTGCTGCAGAGGCCATGCCATTACCTAGGTATGAAGCCCGGCATCCATTTGCTGTTCTTCCTGATGCTCTCCCTCCCAGTCCCAACAGGCCCCAGTCTGTGTTGTGCCCCCACCCTCCATGCTTCCATGCGTTCTCGTCACAGAATGAACATTTGAGGGAAGATTTTGAAGAAGAAAATGGGAATGATTTCCAGTAACTATTTTTTATCAGTCTTTTTATGGCTTATACAAATATTTGTGGGTCTAAAGTAAATGTAAACACTAATCTTAAGAAATATTTGTCTTTTTTGAGTTTTAATGTGTCTTTATGTATGCATTTATCCAATTAATATCAGAACAAAAATATATAATAAGTACTAGAGACAATTTAAAGAAATTAAACTGTTTCCAGAAGGTAGTTAAATAAATCACTATTTGTATTTAGAGGCAGAAAATAGAGAAGTAAAATTTAATGCTACCTTTAGTTGATGTACTATGTCATATAATATATTACAATTTATAGCTAATTTAAATTAAAATAGTTATATCAAAGATTTTGAAATCACGAAGCAACAATTATCATAAATGTTGTTTTTTCAAAAATTAGATTGTTCCAATAGTTTTGCTATGTGAAATCTCTACTACATCATCTAAAGCACTTTTTATGTTTTGTTTATAAAGCTCATAAAATAGCCTAAATAAAAAAGATAAATAGTAAAAAGCTTGAAGGGCTGATGGAGCTATGTTTCCTGATTTATTCATCTCTATTCCGTATCTGAAAAAATAATTTATGACAATTTCTTTGTACGGAAGAAAAATTTTATAATGTTTAGATCTATTGGGGGGAAAAATGACTTCCTAGGATTTGAAGCTATAAGAATAATGGAAAAAAGATATATCGTTCTTCTATCTTTTATCATGTGTAAAGTCAATTTTTAATATGATAAGATTTCAATCTAAAGTCATTAAAGATATTTCCAAAACCTCACACCAGCTTCAGATATATTACCTGTTATATAGTGACTTTATTTTTAAACTGTAAGGAAATATTCATCCTTTTACTAGTAGTAGATGATGGGACAGCTGTCTTCATTGGTAATTTAAATGTAATTCTGCCTGAAGTAGACAGAAAAACCAAGTCACCTCTTGGGGTCTTTTATAGTGATACAATTTTATGACAACTTTCAACACTAGAAAAGTAAGCTTATTCTTTAAGAAACAACCAGAATTTATAGCTGAAAGGAATTTTAGAAATCTAGTTCAGGGGTCAGCAAGCTACTGCCCATTGCCTGTTTTCATAAACAAAATTTTATTGTAAGAGCCATTCTCGTGTTTATTCACTCATTTGTTTAAATATTGTCTATGGCTGCCTTGGTCCTACGATGGCGCTGTGGACCAGTTGCAAATGGGACCATATGGTCTACAAAGTAAAAATATTATCTAGCCCTTTACAGAAAGAGCTGTTAATCTCTAATCTAGTTCATCCACCTCATTTTACAGATGAAAAAGTTGAACCCCTGAGAAATAAAGTAACTTGCCCATGGTTACATAGACAGTAAAAGTTAGCCAAAGACACGGGTCTTTTCCTTTCAGATTCAGTAAAGTTCTCATTACATTATCCCACTACTCATAATATAAAATCATGTGTTTGGTGTTTTCCAGTATTAAGGTTATGATGAAATAATCCCTCGGTAAGTAAAATTGTCCATACAGGCAGTTGGTCTGCCTCTGTTAGCCTTATTCTTTTCCCTTGAAATTCAGGGGAAAATTTTAATGATAAGAAACTGAAACACATATTTTGTTCCTTATATTGTCAGTGCTTCTACATAAGGAAAACAATGTGACTAAAACAGATGACATCTATTATTGGATTTCCACTCAATACAATGTTTATTTTCTCTAATCAACTCCACTTTTTTTCCTGCCCATTAGTATTATCCAAGTAGTACATCACTTAAGGACACCGTTAAGTAGAATGCCTGCCTGGATCTTCAGAAAATGAGCAGACGGTTGGTTCCTCAAACATTTAAAATAGAGATAAATGTAGTCTTGGGTTTAGGGGTGAGACAGTGGCAGGCAGGACACTTGGGATGAAATTTACAATGACATTTTACTCCACACTCCCTGCATGTTTACAATGTACTGTAGATGTGAGAGTTAATACACCATAAAAAAAAAATTGTTACAAAATCTCATTTTATTTTAAAAGCATGAGTTGGGTCTGGTCACTTTGTTGACTGTATTAATTGTTTTGCAGGTTTACTCACATGACAAAATTTACCAAATGTTATACTTTAAATACCTAGTTTCTTAGGTGTCAATAACACCTTAATTGAGAAAAAAAGGAGTAACAGAAAAGAAAAACAATGAGATAATTTTTTTTCTTTTTTAGTAAGAAAAGAAAAATACAAGCTAGTCATTTCAGACACATGTATGTATTGAGATCAGTTTTGTTTGTGACAAATCTTCACTCTGTGAAGAAAAAGCACACATTTTCCTGTTGGACCAAACCTTTGTTTATTCTTGTAGCTTAACTCAACATAAAGAACATGATTTTTATTTCATATTTTTGTGGTGATAAATATTTTCATGCAAATGCTTTAACGCAGATGGAAGAACAAATTACTAAAACAAATGTAGTTCATATCCAGTATTATGTATTCACCAGAAACTGTTATATTAATGATTCTAGTTTAACACAGAGAAAATTTCAGTTCTGAGGAGTACTTATGAAGACAAATTTTGTGCATTGATGCAGAAATGTAGAAATATGAAAAGTACAGTGCAATAAAGAATAACAAGATAACATGGGTCTAGAGTAAACTCCTACAAACGATGTTCTTTGTGTTTCTAAAATAAGGAAGAATATCCTGGGGAAGAAAATAACTTTTCTTTAGTTAAGTTGTATGTTGTGTGCCTAGTGAAAATACCCAAGCTTTGTTGGTAATATCCCAATTTGCCATCTTCTTTCCATATTTGCTCTCAGGGGATTAGTGTTGACTTCTAAGGAGTTAAAGCTACTCTTACAATCATCTTTTATAGCCACTATAGCAGTCTGGTAAAACAGTGAGATCCCAAGGGATTTTACAAAAGGTAATTCTTCAACATGCACAATAAATGAAAAGAGTAATTTATATTTCATACAACTCTAATTATCATATGGTAAAAGGAAAAAGAAAGATCATATCATTGAAGTTACAAATTATGTATAAGACCCATCCGAAGCCATCATTTTCATACAAGGTAGGTTTATGGCTCATTAACTCTGTTCTGTGTAACATGAGTTATATGAATCTTACTGTTTATGCATTTTAAACTATGAATATAGTGATTATTATACATTTCTAAATAACTAGTATGTAAAATTATGACAAGCATGATCCGAAGTATCTTGGGATAAATATATTAACTAGAATTAGTTTCTTCTCAACTATTTGAAGAGCTAAAACAAAATTCTTAAACAGAAATGATTCAAATGATATTGTTATTCTGCAACTCAAAAAATATTTTAAATATTCAACAATCATAGCAAGTGGGACACAATATGTGTTCCATTTTTTTCTTCTTTTCTGTTTTAAAATCTGGAATAACATTTTATGTATGCCTCCAAGAAGATTTTTATTTTTATTTTTATTTTTTTGAGATGGAGTTTCACTCTTGTTGCCTAGGCTGGAGTGCAGTGGCATGATCTTGTCTTACTGCAATCTCTGCCTCCTGGGTTCAAGTGATGCTCCTGCCTCAGCCTCCCAAGTAGCTGGGACTACAGGTGCCCACCACCATGCCCAGCTAATGTATACATTTTTAGTAGAGACAGGTTCCACCATGTTGGCCAGACTGGTCTCAGACTCCTGACCTCAAGTGATCGGCCCACCCCGACCTCCCAAAGTGCTGGCATTACAGGCGTGAGCCACCACATCTGGCCCAAGAAGAAATTTTAAAGCCTTCTCATGACAGCTATTCCCCTAGAACTGACATGATAAAACCTTTTGATCTTAAAAGAAAGAAAATGGAATAATTCTCCACTCTTGACTTACACATTTGAATCAACATTAGGTTGTCATGGGGTTATATTTAAGTCTTTAAACAAAGGTGATGGGTTTTGTTGTGGGGCTGAGAAGTTTCATTTGCTTTATTTTATTATAAAATGAATAGTATCATATTCTAGACTCTACAGAAGATTATACAGTGAAAAGTTCAAGTTTCCCTCTGCCCTTCTCCGCCCAAACTTTCCCTCCTGAAGTCACCATGGTTAACAATTTTTCTGTACTGTTTAGGTTATTTTCTTTCTTTTTTTTTGAGGTAGGGAGGGGGACAGGGTCTGGCTCTGTCACCTAGGCTGGAGTGCAGTGGCGCACTCACTGCAACGTTCGCTTCCTGGGCTCTAGTGATCCTCTTACCTTAGCCTTCTGAATATTTGGGACTACAGGCGCGCACCACCACACCTGGCTAGTTTTTTTGTATTTTTCGTAGAGACAGACTTTTGCTGTGTTGCCTAGCCTGGTCTCAAACTCCTGGGGTCAGGCGATCCACCTGCCTCCACCTCCCAGGCCATTCACCCGCCTGAGCCTCCCAAACTGCTGGGATTACAGGTGTGAGCCACTGCACAGGGCAGTGATCGGGTTATTTTCTATACGTATACATGTAGGTTTTGGAGTGCCAAGGCTTGTAGAGAATAGGTGACAGTCAGTGATCGAAGTGGAATATTTTAGATGAATAGAAAGCAGTATTCAATTCAATAAAAAACTTTTACTGGACACCTGCTGTGTGCAAAACCACAATAATAAATTTCACAGAAGGCATAGGAAAGCACTGGGATGAAGAAGTCACCTTCGCTCTGTCTTCAATTGGTATGTGTTTCTGAAATGTGCAAACAGCGTTACTGCAGAACAACTAAAGAATGTTATGCAACATTAAAGACTGTTTGGGAGAGAAAAACACAGCAGGATTGACTCTACTTTGATGAATTTTTAACCTCATCATATAGTCATGGAAGACTGACACTGAATAGCATATTTGGAGAAGGGAAATAGCCTGGAATGGTCCAACTTTAAACTGCATGAGGTTAAGAAAACAGTGGGTAACATGTTGAGTTTTATCCAATAGACAAAGTAGTGACAATAATGGTTATTTTAAAATAGTCTATCCATATCGGATGTATTTTTTAAAATATATATCCAGTTGAAAGGAGAATGGATCAGAGATGGAAAAGAGTAAGATGAGCAAAACAGGCACTTACTGTGATCCTCCAGGCAAGGACCCAACTTAACGGGAGCCATAGTAAGACCGATCTCAGAGATATTTCAACCAAGGCAGGACTGGCATGGATGTGGGGTGTGAACGCTTGAATTTGGGGTATAGAGCAGAAACGTTGGGAAGCTACAGGATTTCTTGTGTGAGTGATTGTGTAGACGTTGAAGGTGTTAGTTAAGAAAGAGAATATAGAAGAAGTGGCTGGTGCCGAGTGGGAAGAATGATAAACTTGGCTTTGCAAACACTACATTTGGATTATCTATGAGGCTTTTCCGTAAATCCTCCCAGAAGCAATGTGTGGGACATTTAAGTTCATTGACTCTGTGGAACTCTGAGCCATCCATTTGAAGATTATTTGCATAGAGTTAGTATCACTCCACAGGATTTTTATTTTTGTATTTCAACTTTTATTTTGGATTCAGGGAGTACCTGTGCAGGTTGATGGCATGGGTATGTGTGGGTGTGCCATGGGTTGCAGGTTTGGTGTACCAGTGACCCCATCACCCAGGTACTGATCATAATATCCAATAGGTACTTCTTCAGCTGTTGTCCCCCTTCCTCCCGCTCCCTTAAAATAGTTCCTAGTGTCTATTGTTGCCATCTCTATATCCTTGAGTACCCCATGTTTAGCTCCCACTTAAAAGCAAGAACATGTGGTATTTGGTTTTCTTTCCTGCATTAATTCACTTAGGATAATGGCCTCCAGCTGCATCCATGTTGCTGCAAAGGACATGACTGCATTCTTTTCTGTGTCTGCGCAGTATTCCATGGTATATGCATACTACAGTTTCTTTATCTAGTCCACCACTAATGGGCACGCAGGTTGATTCCATGTCTTTGCTATCGTGAATAGTGCTGTGATGAACATGCAAGGGCATGTGTCTTTTGGGTAGAACCATTTGTTTTCTTTTGGATATATACCCAGTAATGGGGTTGCTGGGTCAGATGGTAGGTCTCTTTTAAATTCTTCGAGAAATCTCCAAGCTGATTTCTAAGAGGTAAACACATCCACCGAACTGAAAATGCTAGAGTGGGGGGACAAAGAGGTGTACACAGAAGGAAAGCACTTCATCGTGGAAGAGAAACAGCAACTCGGTCTCAGAAAGGCACCTCATCCTCCTGCTGGCTCACGGGGTTCGGCATCACTCCCGCTCTGGAACTGGTCCAAACCTCCTCTTGTTACTGGGCTCCGGGGCTGCGGTGATGGGTCTGTCTGGCCCACTCTGCTATCAGCAGTCATTCCTCCACTCACATTCCTCTCTTACTAGATTTTATTCAGTTTCTCTTTCACCCTCTTGTCCCTGAGAGTTAGAATTTATTTTGAGTTTAGAGAGTAATTACTACTAAATACTTCATGAAAAAGGAAAAGATTTTTACAAATAGAAACAATAAGAAAGTCATAAAAATTAAACTCTTAAATGTTTTTACCTTAGCATTCATGTTCATCTTTGAAATATGAGGAAAACGCAGTGGGTGGTTCTTAGCTACCTTCAATGTCTCAAGTCTTGTATTTTCCTTCTTTGCATCAGTACTTTTAAAACATTAATTATTTTTTATCCCAGAGGCTCTTCTCCTGAGTCTTTACGAAATCTTCTAACCATATTCTTTCCCAGTCATTACACTGGGAAGCCCTCAAATCAATCTGAATGTTGAACAGCAATCGCACGCACCTGCAAGACTCATTTATAACTCAGAGATTATCATATGATTATCACATGGTCAGTGTTTTGCTGCTTAATGGAGGAAAATGCTCTGTGTTATTCCTAACATAATTAAGGACACAGAGTACCAAATGGAATATAAGGTATTTTTGTCTTCTCCATGTTTATTTCAGTGTCAACAACAATAAACATTTACTGACTGCTTCCTGGCCAGAACACTGGAAAATAAAAGGAAGTGTTATGTATGTTTTTGGTTCTCAAAAAGCTTACTAAAGAATAGTTATATAAACACTGGAAGACAAGAGATAACCTAAGAAGAGAGAATTCCCTACATAACCAGTTAGCATATCCTAAAAAAGATATCACAAAACTATGCTATTAAAAGGGATATTTTATACATATACTATATAAAAATATGTTTTATATATTTTTATATAGTTTATATATGTTTTATATATTTTTGTATATTATATATAATATACATTTATATAAAATAAGTATTATTGAATATTATTTTTAAAATTTGGGAGGAGGGTCAGTTTAAATCCATACCACACTATAACCCAAAATAATTCTATTTAAAAATATTTTAAATACTATTTTTCTCCAAATCTCAAAGGTTTTCTTTTTCTTTTTTCAAAAAAAAATTTTAAGGAAAAAGTCATGTACTAGATTTTCTTTCTTAAACTGCTAAAAACATCACTAGATTTGAGGATAATAGCACACAAGAATTTTATGTTTAAAAATCATCCAAGTTAGAAAAATAAACACGCATTAGTTAAATGATAAAAGGATATGAACTTGCAATTGAAACAAGTGGTAGTGAAGTTTTAACTAAATATTGGCTTTAAAATGTGGTAAAGGAATCGGTGGAGCAAGAAGGCTGGAAAGAAGACCCCACTGATCATCTCCCCAGCAGGAGCACCAACTTCAACATCCGCACAAGAAAAGCAGCTTCACAAGAGCTTAACATCGGGCGAGCACGCACAGTATCTGGCTTAAACTTGTAACCGCTGAAAGAGGCATCAAAGCAGGTAGGAAAGGGTCTTGAATCTCCGAGGCCATCCTTCCCCCATCCTTCAGCAGCAGCTGCACGGCGGGGAGAGTCTATGCGCTTGGGGAAAGGAGGGCACAGTGACATGAGACATCACATGAACTCAGCGCTTCCCTGTCACCGTGGAAAGCAACACCAGGCTGACCTCGGCTGACACCTACCCACAGACGGAGCCTTTAGACTAGCCTGAGCCAGAGGCGGGTTGCCGATCCTAGCAGTCAGGACTTGAGCTCTGGCAAGCCTTGCCGCCATGGGCTAAAGGAGGGGGCTCCAAATAAACTTGAAAGACAATCTAGGCCACAAGGCCTGCAATTCCTGGACAAGTCCTAGTGCTGACCTGGGTTCAAAACCAGAGGACTTAAAGAGCATACAACCTACTGAGACACCAGCCAGGGTGGCTAAAGCAGTGCCTGCGCCATTCCTCCCCCGACCCCAGGCAGTACACCGCACAGCTCCAAAAGAGATCCCTTCTTTCTACCTGCAGAGAGGAGAGGGTAAAGGGGAATTTGTCTTGCATCTCGGCTAACAGCTCAGCCACAGTAAGATGGACAGGTACTCACCAGTCAGGGTTGTGGGATCTCCTTTCTGGACACTAACTCTGGGATAACATTTCTAGACACACGCTGGGACAGAGGGGAGCCCTCTGCCTTTTAGGGAAGAACCCCATTCTGGCAGGAACCATTGCCTGATGACTAAAGAGCCCTTAGGCCCTGCATCACCAGCAGTGACACCCAGGTATTATTCTGTGGGCCTTGGCTGAGATTCTGAGGCTCACTGGCTTCAGATGAGACCCAGGACATTCCCAGCAGGGGTGGCTATGGAGTTTGGCTCCTTCTGCTTGAGAAACCAGAGAGAAAAATAAAGGGGACTGTATCTTGCACCTTAGGTACCAGCCTGGCTACAGAGGGGTAGAAGACCAAGCAAGCTCTTGAGGTCTCCAGTTCCAGAACTTGGCTCTTAGATGGCATTTCTGGACCTGCCCTGAGCCAGAGGGGAGTCCACGGGTCCGAAGAGCGAGTGCCAGGCCTGACAGCACCACCACAAGCTGACTGAAGAGCCATTTGGCCTCAAGAGAATATCAGTAGTAGCCGGGAGGCACTCCCATGGGCCTGTGGTGATGGTACCACCAGGCGAGTCTCCTCTACCTGTGCTGAGGGGAAGGAAGAGCGAGGAGGGCTACATCTCATGGTTTAAGTGCCAACTCAGCTGAAGTAGAATAGAACACTAGGTAGATTTCTAAGGTTTTTGACTCCAGTCCCTGGCTCCTGGAAATTACTTTTTGACCCTCTTGGGGCCTAGGGGCACTCAGTGTCCTGAAGGGAAAGACACAAGACTGGCTGGCTTTGCCATCTGCTTATTGCAGAGTTCTAGGGCCTTGAGCAAACATAGGTGGTAGCCAGGCAGTGGTTACAGGAAGCCTTGGGTGAAACCTAGCGCTGTGCTGGTTTCAGGTCTGACTCAGCAGTCTCAGTGGTGGTGGCCACAGGGGTGCTCGTGTCACTCCACCCCCAGGTCCATGCAGCTCAGCACAGAGAGAGAGAGAGGTTCCATTTGTTTGTGAGAAAGTAAGGAAAGATAGTGAGATTCTTTGCCTGATAAGCCACAGAATTCTTCCTGACCTTATCCAAGGCCAATAAGTCAGCTCAGTCTTACTGAGCTTGGAGTGCCCTGTAATACAGATACAGCTTAGATCACAACATCCAAGTCTTTTCAAATACCTGAAAAGCCTTTCCAAGAAGGATGGGTACAGACTGCAGAGATTACAATAAATACCTAACTCTTCAATGCCCAGACACCAACAAACATTCAAAAGCATCAAGATCATCCACAGAAACATGACCTTACCAAATTAGCTAAATAAGACACCAGAGACCAATCCTGAAGAAATATAGATATCTGACCTTTCCAAAAGACAATTCAAAATGGCTGTTTTAAAGAAACTCAAAGAAATTCAGGCTAACACAGAGAAGGAATTTAGAATTCTATCAGATAGATTTAACAAAGGGATTGAAATAATTATATAGAATCAAGCAGAAGTTCTGGAGCTGAACAATGCATCTGATATATTGAAGAATGCACAAGAGTGTTTTAATAGCAGAACTGATCAAGCCAAAGAAAGAATTAGTGAGCTTGAAGACAGGCTATTTGAAAATACATGGTAAGAGGAGACAAAAGAAAAATGAATAAAAGATAATGAAGCATGCCTATAGGATCTAGACAATATCCTCAAAAGTGCAAATCTAAGGGTTATTGGCCTTAAGGAAGAGGGAGAGGTAGGGGTAGAAAGTTTATTCAAAGGGATAATAACAGAGAACTTCCCAAACCTAGAGAAAGATATCAATATCCAAGTACAAGAAGGTTGTAGAAGACAAAGCAGATTTAACCAAAAGAAGACAATCTCAAGAGATTTAATAATCAAACTTCCAAAAGTCAAGGATAAAGAAAGGATTATAAAAGCATCAAGATAAAAGAAACAGATAACATACAATGGAGTTTCAATAAGTCTGGCAGCAGACTTTTGAATAGAAACCTTACAGGCCAGGAGAGAGTGGCATTACATATTTAAAATACTAAAGGAATAAAACTTTTATCCTAGAATAGTATATCTGGTGAAAATATCCTTCAGACATGAAGGGGAAATAAAGACTTTCCAGTCAAACAAAAGCTGAGGGATTTCATCAACACCAGACTTGTCCTATAAGAAATGCTAAAGGAGTACTTTGTAAGAAAGAAAAGGAAACTAACGAGCACTAAGAAATCATCTGAAGGTATAGAACTCACTGGCAATAGTACACAGAAAAACCGAGATATTATAACACTGTAACTGTGATGTGCAAATTACTCTTATCCTAAGTAGAAAGACTAAATCAACCAATAAAAAATAATAACTATGACAACTTTTCAATACATAAACAGTATAGTAAGATGAAAAGAGAAACAATAAAAAGTTGAAAAGCAGGGGGACAAAGTTAAGGTGTAGAATTTATATTAGTTTTCTCTTTGTTTCTTTATTTATGCAAACAGTGCTAAGCTGTTTTCAGCTTAAAATAATGGGTTACAAGATAGTATCTGCAAGTCTCATGGTAACCTCAAATGGAAAAACATAAAACAAATACACAAAAAATAGAAATCAAGAAATTAAATCATACCACCAGAGAAAATCATCTTCACTGAAAGGAAGACAGGAAGGAAATAAAGAAGAAAGAGAAGATCAGAAATAACCAGAAAGCAAATAACAAAATGGCAGGATAAGTCCTTACTTGGCAATAATAACACTTTTGCTATGGACTAAACTCTCCAATTAAAAGACACAGAGCCTCTGAATGGATGAAAAAGAATGGCCCAACCATCTGTTGCTTACCAAACAACACACTTAATCTATAAAGACTCACATAGATGGCCAGGCATGGTAGCTCACGCGTGTAATCCCAGCACTTTGGGAGGCCAAGATGGGTGGATTACTTGAGGTCAGAAGTTTGAGACCAGCCTAGCCAACATGGTGAAACCCCGTCTCTACCAAAAATACAAAAAAATTAGCTGGGCGTGGTGGTGGGCACCTATAATCCCAGCTACTCAGGAGGCTGAGGCAGGAAAATTGCTTGAACCGGAGGTAGAGGTTGTAGTGAGCTGAGATTGCACCTGTGTTAGACAGGATGGTCTTGATCTCCTGACCTCGTGATCTGCCCATCTTGTCCTCCCGAAATGCTGGGATGACAGGCATGAGCCACCGTGCCTGGCCAAAGAGGAGTAGCTATTCTTATATCAGACAAAATAGACTTCAAGACAAAACCTATAAGAACAGACAAAGAAGGTCATTATATAATGATAACGGAGTCTATTCAGCGAGAACATATAATAATTGTAAATACATATGCACCAAACAGTGGAGCACTCAGTCATATAAAGCAAATATTATTAGAGCTGAAGAGAGAGTTGGACTTCAGCACATAATAGCTAGAGCCTTCAACACCCTACCTTCAGCACCGAACAAATCTTACAGAGAGAAAAATCAACAAAGGAACATAGGACTAAATCTGTACTATCAAACAAATGGACCTAGTAGATATTTACAGAACATTTCATCCAATGACTGCAGAATACACATTCTTTTCTTTCACACATGGATTTTGCTCAAGGATAGACCATATGCTAAGTCACAAAACAAGTCTTAAAATTTTCAAAAGCATCGAAATAATGTCAAGCATCTTCTCTGACTCCAGTGGAATAAAATTAGAAATTAATAATGAGAGGAATTTTGGAAATTATATAAACACATAGAAATTAAACAATATGCTCCCAAATGACCAGTTAGAAAATGAAGAAATTAAGAAGGAAACTGAAAAATTTCTTGAAACAAATGATAATGGAAACACAAGGTACCAAAACCTGTGGAATACAGTGAAAGTAGTACTAAGAGGGAAGTTGATAGCTATAAGTGCCTGCATGAAAAAGGAAGAAACAGTTCAAATAAACAATATAATGATGCATCTTAAATAACTGTAAAACCAAGAGAAAGGAATCTGAAAATTAGTAGAAATTAAAAATGAAGATCAGAGCAGAAATAAATGTTGAAATAAAGAAAACAAGAAGATCAATAAAGCAAAAAGTTGCTTTTGTAAAAAGATAAACAAAATTGGCAAAGCTTTAGCCACACTAAGAAAAAGGAGAAGGCCCAAATAAATAAAATGAGATTAAAAAGAAAATGTTTCAACTGATACTGCAGAAATGGAAAGGATCACCAGTGGCTACTAGGAGCAACTATATGCCGATTAATTGGAAAATCTAAATGAAATTGATAAATTCCTAGACACATACAATCTACAAGATTGAATCAGAAAGAAATCCAAAACCTGAACAAAACAATAACAAGTAATCAAATCAAAGTCATAACAGAAAATCTTCAAGCAAAGAAAAGCCCAGGGCCTGATTACCTCACTGCTGAATTCTACCAAACATTTGAGTAACTAATACCAATCCTACTCAAAATATTTTGAAAAACAGGGCAGGAGGGAATACTTCTAAACTCATTCTATGAGGCCAATATTGCCTTGATACTACAACCAGACAAAGACACCACAAGAAAAGAAAACTGTAAACCAATATCACTGATAAATATTGAAGCAAAAATCTTTAACAAAAAATACTAGCAAACTGAATTCAACAACACATTAAAAAGATCATTTATCACGACCTAGTGGGATTTATCCCAGGGATGCAAGGATCGTCCAACATAAAGAAATCAATCGATGTGATACATCATATCAACAGAATGAAAGACAAAACATGTGATCATTTTCAATGACGCTGAAAAAGCATTTGATAAAATTAAACATCCCTTCATGATAAAAATTTCCAGAAAACTGGGTATAGAAGGAACATACTTCAACATAACAAAAGCCATGTATGACAGACCCACAGCTAGTATTATATTGAATGGGACAAAATTGAAAGCCTTTCCTCTAGATGTGGAACCTGACAGGGATGTCCACTGTTACTGCTGTTATTCAACATAGTACTGGAAGCTCTAGCTAGATAATCAGACAAGAGAAAAAAAAGGCGGCGGTGGGGGGCATTCAGATTGGAAAGGAGGAAGTCCAGTGATCCTTATTTGCAAATGATATGATCTTACATTTGGAGAAACCTAAGGACTCCATTAAAAAACCTATTAGAACTAATAAACAAATTCAGTAAAGTTGCAGGATACACAATCAACTTACAAAAGCCAGTAGCACTTTATATAGAAGCAAACAATCTGAAACAGAAATCAAGAAAGTAATCCCATTTAAAATACCTACAAATAAAATACAATACTTAGGAATTAATTTAACCAAAGAAGTGAAAGATCTCTACAATGAAAACTATAAAACATTGATGCAAGAAATTAAAGAGAACACACAAGAAATGGAAAGATGTTCCATGTTTATGAATTGAAAGAATCAATACTGTTAAAATGTCCATACTACCCAACCTACAGATTTAATGCAGTCTCTATAAAAATATCAATGACATTCTTCAGAGAAATAGAAAAAAAACCCTAAAATTTATATGGAACCACAAAAGACCCAAAATAGCCAAAGTTATCCTAAGCAAAGAGAATGCAACTGGAGAAATCACATTACCTGACTTCAAATTATACTGCAGAGCTATAGTAACCAAAATAGCATGGTACTGGCATAAAAGTAGACACACAAACCAGTGGAACAGAATAGGGAACACAGAAATAAACTCATATATCTACGGTGAACTATTTTTTGACAAATTTGCCAAGAACATACATTGGGGGAAAGGACAATCTCTTCAATAAATGGTGCTGGGAAAATTGGACATCCATATGCAAAAGAATGAGACTAGAACCCCATGTCTAACTATATACAAAAATCAAATCCAAATGAATTAAAAACTTAAATCTAAAACCGCAAATCATAAAACTACTAAGATAAAACATTGGAGAAACTCTCCAGGACCTTGAACTGGGCAAGTATTTCTTCAGTAATATTCCATAAGCACAGGGAACCAAACCAAAAATGGGCGAATGGGATCACATCAAGTTAAAATGCTTCTGCACAGCAAAGGAAACAATCAATAAAGACAATCCATAGAATGGAAGAAGATGTTTGCAAATTACTCATCTGGCAAGGGATTAATAACCAGAATATATAAAAAGCTCAAGGCCGGGCACGGTGGCTCACACCTGTAATCCCAGCACTTTGGGAGGCCGAGGCGGGCGGATCACAAGGTCAGGAGATCGAGACCATCCTGGCTAAGTCGGTTAAACCCCGTCTCTGCTAAAAATACAAAAAACTAGCCGGGCGAGGTGGCGGCACCTGTAGTCCCCGCTACTCGGGAGGCTGAGACAGGAGAATGGCGGGAACCCGGGGGGCGGAGCTTGCAGTGAGCCGAGATCCCGCCACTCACTCCAGCCTGGGTGATGAGCAAGACCCCATCTAAAAAAAAAAAAAAAAAAAAAAGCTCAAACATCTCTATAGGGAAAGGTCTAATACTCTGATTAAAAATGGGGGAAAGATTTGAATAGACATTTGTAAGACATACAAATGGCCAATAAGTGTATGAAAAGATGCTCAACATCATTGATCATCAGAGAAATGCAAATCGAAACTACAATGAGATGTTATCTAACCTCAGTTAAAATGGCTTTTATCCAAAAGACAGGCAATAACAAAGCTGGTGAGAGTGCAGAGAAGAGGGAATCCTCATAAACTGTTGGTGGGAATGTAAATTAGTAGAACCACTAAGGAAAACAGTTTGGAGGTTTCTAAAACAACTAAAAATAGAGCTATCACATGGTCCGCCAATTCCACACCTAGTTATATACCCAAAAGAAAGAAAATCAGTATATCAAAGAGATATCTGCACTCCCACATTTATTGCAGCGCTGTTCACAATAGCCAACATCTGGAAGCAACCTAAGTGTCCATCAGTAGATGAATGGATAAAGAAAATGTGGTACATGTATACAATGGAACACTACTCAGCCATAAAGAAGAATGAGATCTAGTCATTTGACAACATGAGTGGAAATGGAGGTCATTATGTTAAGTGAAATAACCTAGGTATAGAAAGACAAACATATTCTCACTTATTTGTGGGAGCTAAAAATTAAACAATTAAATTCATGCAGTTTGAGAGGAGAAGGATGGTTACAGAGGCTGGGAAGGGTAGTAGGGGCGTTGGGAAGGAAGTAATGATGGTTACTGTGTCCAAAAAAGAAGTTAGAAGGATGAATAAGACCTAGTATTTGCTAGCAATACAGGGTGACTATAGTAAAAAATAATTTAATTGTACATTTTAAAATAGCTAAGAGTATAATTGGATTGTTCATAACACAAAAGATAAATGCTTGAGGTGATGAATACACCATTTACCCTGCTGTGATTATTACGGAATGCATGGCTGTATCAAAATATCTTGTATAACCCAAATATATACACTTACTATGTAATGACAAAAATTAAAAATAGAAACATTTTTAAGATGTGGTACAGTGTGGAAACTCAATAAACATGAAAAATTTTAGCTGGTAAAACAGCAGTAAGGTAGGATTGCTTTCACATATTGTTGGTGGCAGTCTAAATTTTTATAACCATTTTAGAAAGCAATTTGGCAACATAAGTTGAAAGTCTTTGTATTCTTTAAATCAGTAACTGTAGTGCAGACCAAGCTAAAATATATTCTCAGGAAATAAATTATAAATTACGATTAACTCAATTAATATAGCATCCACTAAAATTATAATTTTAAGATTGTAGAAATAAAGTTATAAGTAGAAAATCATGGACATTAAATTACGTATACAAGGTCATCGATACTAGGTAAAATTGGTTTGTTCATCTGAAATACGATATATAAAATGTACAAAAATGTTAGTAGTATTTTGAAAGAGTGATTATAGCTGAGTATTTTTGCAATTATTCAAATTTTGTTACAGCTTATATGTGGTTTTTATGATTTTTTTTTTGAGAAAAGTGCTCCTGGTTCCAGCTAAATGGACCTGGGGTCATTGGCTTTCTTTCCCCTTTGCCTTTTCACTTGATAACTCTCAGGTTTTCTAACTTGTCTTTTTATTTTCTCCAGGATTAATTTATCTAAACTATGTTAAGTTACCAAGGACAGTGCATTATTTAGTTTCTGCTGCAATAATGCTGCTGATCAAATCACTCTTATCTCAGTGGTCTACAGTGAAGAACATTAATTTTTGGAGTGGGGGCTCCAAGTTCTGCAGAACAATTAGGGCAACTCTGATTGAGGACGCAGGTTGCCAGGGCTTGACGCTGGGGTCTAGACTGCAGGTGTGACCCGTTCGTCTTATTTGGGGTCCAAAGCTCCACGGAGATAGCTACTGAGGCATGCTCTTCTCATATACCTTTGCTAAATTTCTATTGGTTAAATGAAGTTATGGGACTAAAGTCAACATCAATGGGAAGGAGAAATATATCTTCACTTACGGTTCTACAAAGTCACATGGCAGAGGGATGGAGAAAATAATTAACAATAATACGGTCTACCACAAGTAGGTTAACTCTCATCTGTATATTTCAGAATCTCCATCTATAAGTAAAAGATGTTTGGTTATATAATCTCATCAGCGAGTTATTTAACCTAAGCCTCAATTTCCTCCTTAAGTAGGGATGATGATAGCATCTGTTTATGGAATGCTATGGGATTAAATTAGATAATGCTTGCAAAACACTCAACATAATGTTCAACATGCTATCTGTTATTAATCTTCAAGTCTCATGCAGCTGTGTGAGACATCTATGCTATTTCAAGGTCTACAATAAACTCTAGTATAAATAGAGACACAGGGAGAAGATAAGAAAAATCTCTCTCCACTTTGCTTCACATTCTCTTTGAGGCCTCCAAAGGCTAATGGAGATTCCATTTCAGGTCTCTACGTCATCTGGAGTACACCTTGAGGGCTTATGTATAAACTCTGAGGCCTCATCCTTGGTTCTCAGGACTCTGCACTATTAGAGATGGTTTTAAGATGACTTGAGTAACGAGTTTGCTCTGTGCAAGAACTGAGACTCTAATTCAAGTCAAGTAAGATTTACAATCTTTACTTAGGTTCCAAGTAAATCTAACTACCTCTAAGAAGCTGCAGTCGCCAAAGGGATTCAGAATAGTGTCTGAGAGTTAAGTACCCCTGGGTCACCCAGATCTCGTGTCCTGGGAGGCAGGATATCCTGGCCCATCAAACTGACAAAGTAGTCGGCCATGGGATGGTCACTGCTTTGTTATGTTCAGATTTTTTTCTTATCTATTCACCTGATATTACCTAAAGATAGCATAGTTATCAACATATAAGCCCTATAAAGTTTAATACTAGAAAAAATTAATCACATTTAAAATTTCTAAAACATTATAAATATATTATTTTAATGCATACCCTTCATTTTAGCAGAAGTATTGAGGTAATTTTTCTATTCTGCTTATCTTTTTGTGGAAATGCTGTGAAGATAAATTGATAAAAGTATTATTTTATTATGAGATATCACGTGTTATTTTGCTTTAAGGAGACCAGTCTCAACTTCTGATTTTCCATAAAATTAGTTATGGGAAATGTATTAGGTAGCACGGCTTCTTCTATGTGTGGCATTGATTAGAAACTGGTAGCATAAATCTTAAGAATAAGGAAAAAGAGAAAGAAAGAATTTAAAAAGAGACAGAGAGAAAGAGAGGGAGGAAAGAAGGTAGGAAAAGAAAAGATGAAGGAAAGGCAGGAAATAACTTGCCAAAAGGAAGCATGCTTGAAACTAATATAGCAAGGACATTAGATTTTGTATTATTTTGAATTTAGTTATCACCTTTTCTAGTTTTCTCTATATTTTTATATGTTCAATTTTAAACATCCATCAAATTCCACTTACCTGCATTATCAAAGAATTTAAAAGAACATACTTTATCATTGATCTAGTTCTCCTTTTGTTCAGTTGAAACTCTGGGTTAAACTCATTGAAGAGTCTCTGAAAATATGAAATAATCTGTTTATTTATCACCTTTAACTAAGGAAATATCCATTACCATATTTCCAGTTGACAAGAATAATGTCTTGGTCATTTAGCGATTCATTATTTTTTAAATACTTTTCAGGTAACTTGTGCAGAGTAGGGTAGAAAAGTCATGTATTTGAATCAAGTGTCTCACTCTGTGATTCAGGTCCGGGCCTAAAACTACCCCCCGGCTTTCATCAACATTGCATTTCACAGGAGACCACACTAAGCCACGTGCCCAGACACGCTCCATTTTCTTCTGCAATTCCAGTGACATGGTGCAGTTCGCCTGCCTTCTGTCAGGCTAGGTTCTCCGTGGAGTGCTGGCCTGAGGGACTACCGGAAAGAAGCACTCCCTGAAAAACGCCTTTGTCTCCTTCAGGGATTCCTCCTCCTTACTCAGGGCGGCCCCCTTGCATCTGCCCTGGAAAGATCCTGCCAGTCAGGAGCCAGGCCTTGATCTGTTGCCATCCATTCTCCTCCCGACTCATCTCAATTCTGATGTGCCTTTTTCTCTTACCCACATCTTTACCTTCTCTCCAGTCAACAATGTTTTATGCCTCTCCGAGTTCTTTCCTAGTGTATTAAAAACACCGAACTTCCCTCACGTGCACAAAATAAATAAAAAGTCTATTTGCTCTCAGCAGCAGCGATTCCTCATTACAAGAAATGTCTGAGTTCTAGAGAGGTGAGCTTCTGAATCTTCTGACCTCCCTCTTGCAATCACCTGCCTCCTCTAAAAACCTCCTTGAATTTAAAACTATGCACTACCACACACGTTTCCAAAGAAGCTTTCTTAAATTCAAAGTATTTTTCTCCTTGTTTTATAAAACGTCTTCCCAGGTTATGTGACTTTAACATCATTAACTAACTTCCCTATGCCTTGCTAGGTTTCCTCACATAAAGATAAATAATACCTTCCTCATAAAGTAACAGTGAGGATTAAATAAAATAATGTGTGAAAGCTGCTCAGTATGACTCCAGATACTAAGGAAAAGATCAAGGAAAGATGGCTACTGTTGGCTTTCATTGTTCATACTTCACAGGCCAGAGGCTTCAAGAGCAATGCTATCTTATTTGATATTTTAATTATTTGCTGTTTTTGGTCATCTTCTTTTTTCAGTCATCTTTGGTCATCGTTGGACCCTCCCAAAGGTGACAGTCCTCCCACGCGCCAGTGCTCGAGTCCTACTCCAAAATAAGCTGGCTTTCTCTGAGGCTTAACACTTCCCAGTCCAGAGATATAATTCAGCAAACTACTCAAACTTGAAAATAACTTTAAAATCCCAGCCTAGTTCAAGCTGCCACCATTTCTCATCTGGTGTCCCAAAGCTTCCTGACTCATCTCCCCACATCACACTGCTGCAGCACATCCAAACCCACTCCTACACGCTGCGCTGCTGGAAACCGTCACTGTGCACGGAAAGGTCCAAATCCCAACTCCCTAACTTCACCTTCCTGATTCCACATGCCCTGTCCTCTGCTCACCTCTCCACTGTCCCTTCAGCCACTGTTACTGTGTCTTTATCTTCTCTTGCCTCACAGTTTCTCTCATCGCCTGCCAATTACCTTTTGCCCTTTTTAACCTTCTTTTTTAGGATAATTCATACAATACAATGTAAACTCTACCAGGATGTTTTTCCTCTCAACTTTCCTTCCTTCCTTCCTACTTCCTCAGCCTATCTGACCACAGGTAATATTCAAAGTGCAGCTCAATGGCCGGGCACCGTGGCTCACACCTGTAATCCCAGCACTTTGGGGGGCTCAGGCTGGTGGATCACCTGAGGTCAGGAGTTCAAGACCAGCCTGGCCAACATGGCGAAACCCCATCTCTACCAAAAAAAAAAAAAAAAAAAAAAAAAAAGCTGGGTGTGGTGGTGGATGCATGTAATCTCAGCTACACGGGAGGCTGAGGCAGGAGAGTTGCTTGAACCCGGGAGGTAAAGGTTGCAGTGAGCCGAGATCACACCATGTGCTCCAGCCTGGGTGACAAGAGTGAGACTCCTTCTCAAAAAAGAAAAAAAAAGTGGGCAGCTCAAGGGTTACTTCCTTACAAAAGACTTCCCTAAACCCTCCAACTAACTCAGAAGCCTCTGCAACATCCTCTCATCCATCTAGAGATCATTTCTTTCATAACCCTTCTCCAAACTTTACCTTTTGTTTGTTTGTTTGTTTGATTGTTGCATATGCTTGCTTCTCCTTGCTAGAACTTATGTTCAGTGAGGGAAGGATGCTTTCTGTCTTGTTTATTGCTATATCTCAATCTAGAAGAATCAGGCATACAATAGTAAAATTTCTATTTAAGAAAGAGCAAGAATTGCGTGTCCTTTAGAATATTTTCAATAAGTATTTTTAAAAGGAAGTCATTTAATGAATTTATTTGAATTGTGTTCACAGGACAATTAAATTGTCTCCCTCCCTCACTTGACAGTAATTCCAAGGGCTTATGGAAACCTTCTGCTGGTTGACTGTTTCAGGTGGAGCCTACGCAGTGCACGGTGTGATGGCTGGGGCTCAGTTAATATTAGATCAATGAATATGCATCTTTAGAGTGCCCTCATCGTGAACGTGAAATGTTACTTCTTCCTCAGCCTTCTCTCTCCCACACCTCTGAGTGGAACCCTGAGGAGGAGTTGCTCATGACTTAAGCAGTGAAGACTATTCTCTCTGAAGATTTCACTGGGCAAATTTTGTCCTTTCTAAATTTAGAAAGTGGGGGAGAGAAATGCAGCTAAATGGTTCAGATTCTGAGGGAGATAGTGAGAACCCTGAAAACTAATCGTGGTACTTTTCACACAAATAGCATTTGTTGATAGCATTCCTTTAAAAATCCACATACCCAAAGACATTTACTTGCAAAAAACTTCCTAGACTTCTAAGTAGAATACTAGGCAAGTCGGTATTTTTAAATTTAGAAACCAGTCACAGATTTTTTTTTTCTCTAAACTTCATTAAGAGCTATGCTCTGTATCAGCTGGTAAGCCTCTAATTCTACAAAGGTTGCTTACCAGGTTTGGGGAAAAAATATTTTAAAGGGAATACAAATCTTGCTCTTTCTTAAATAGAAATTTTACTATTGTATATTACACATCATTTGGTGCCCCGGAATCTTTTGTAAAATAGAAGCATATGCTAGTAAATACCATGATGAAATGAAATCAGGGATTATGAAAGTTGTGAAGCTTTCATTAAATATAAAATCTTATATTTGCTACCTTAGAATCAGTGACTCTAATACTTTATTTTCAAAATTTATTGTCAATATTAGCCAAGTCCCCAAATTAACAAACTGCACTGAGTATTTACGGCATTGACTTAAAATAAATACAGTCAACATATTTCAAATCTATTACCATCTGTACCCAAATACAAAATGATCTTTAAATGTAAGATAATTCCCCATTTTATCACAAACTGTTTTAATCAACTTGAAATAGAAACTTTTAAATGAAAGTGTCAAATGTCAATTTAAAATATGAATCATTTCAGTTACCCAGACATTTAAAATTACATATTCTGGTACAGCATTGTTTGGGAGAACCTTCTGTGATGACGGAAATGTTCCACATCTACTCTAATACGGGAGCCACATGCGGCTAGTGGGTACGTGTGCCCACTTGAAATACGGCTAGTAAAACCGAGGAACTGAATTTGTAAATAATTTAATCTTAACTAATTTAAGTTAAATTGGTTGGTGTGGCTAGTGGCTACTGAACCAGGTAACACAGCTCTAGAAAATTAAAGATTCTTTTAGGAATGTTGCTGTTTTCTACTCTCAAACTCCACACGCTTCACTGATAACACTATTGTTATCATTGTAACGATGATGCTAGATACGTTATTTAATTTTCCACAGCACATAGTTTTTACTTCTAAGTTGATTGAAAATACAAAAAAAAAAATTAGAAAAATGCTATGTGAAAAAGAATATAGAATAAGAGAAATGTGCCCTGATACTAATGGAGCCAGATTAATCCCTGTGTAAAATGAGTCTGTGGAGAGGAGACACAAATCAAGAGATCCAGGCACTATTGTCTTTGAAGATTCTACTTGGATGTTAGGGTTTAGCACTTTGTTCTTCTGAGTTCTCAGAAACCAAAGAATCTGTGTAGAAATGGTAATTTTACCTGATGTATTACCCAAGAGGCCTCTTAAAGACAAGGGTAGCCCTCTTTTATGAAGGAAATTTTTGAGAAAAAAAGATTGCTTTATATATGGTACATATGGTAAGTAAGACCAATTGACGAAGAACTAAAGACCACTTATTTAAAAATTGTGTACTTTATTTACAACCACATAAAATACTTTCCCATCACCAAGCCATCTTTAGAAGTTTTCCTTTCTTAATCATCAAAATGTCAGTACAAGAAGGTTGGATTTAGTTGGGACTGATTGGATGCTGGAAAGTCCACCTAGTAGTGGCATCATAGAGCACCAGGTGGCTCCCTAAACAGTGAGACCTGGGCACAGGTGTCAATCCCCAGAGGTTGTGTCATCTAAGTCATGAGGTCATCTAAGTCATGAGCATCCACATGCAACATATAGCTATGCAGTTACTGGCAAATAAAACAAAATACCCGATAGTCTCTCCTACAATGAGATCAAAGAAGCACTCTCCACTTACTCTGCAAACTTGCCTTGGAACTATCTCCTTCTGAGATTCAATAATTGATATCTAATATGTGCCATTTAGTTCTGCTTTATTATTAAGAATTCCTTGAATGAGATGAATGAAAAGAATGTGAATCTACTTCAATCTAGAAAAAAATCCTCATATCCATAAAATGAAATTAATGATTTCCAAAAGCAAATAATTTCTGTGATGATGTTCTTTGAAGAATTAAGGTGCTGTCTGGTGCCCTGCTTGGATCGTTAGCCTAATGGGACTGATCAATCAGAAGGATAATGGCTAGATGGATATTTTTGTTGTTTTATTTTTAACGAATAAGAGATACTTATAGTCATTAAAATTAGAAAAAAGATAAATAATGAATTACCTCAAATTACAGAATTTCCATATTTCCTAAAAAACTGACAGTGTGTCTGCCAATAATAGCCACATATAATATTTATGCAAGCCTGGCTTTCTGTAATGAGAAATTCAACAATTGCCACGGTGATATATTGGGAGGCAAGGAGGAAATACTGGTGACAAAGGGAGCCTTGAGTGGTGATGGCGTGCAGCGTGATACCGTCACCCCTTGGGCCTGGGATGCTGCCAAGATCTGCAGCACGATGCTTGTCCTCCTTCACCGTCATCCACACACACAGGAAACTTGCTCTACAGAAAGTAATTCTTGCTGTTTTTCTTGATACACTTCTCAAAATATCTTTTAAATAACTTTGTTACAGTAGATGGGCCTACATGAGCAGGGCGAGAAAGTCCCTCTATCCCAACAGAAACATCAGGTTACCATCAGATGATGGTCAGGCAGTTGTTAAACTGTCGCTCTAAAAAAATAATAGGTTACAGCCAGTGCCATGGAAAGGCAGTCTCCTCCCAGCAGATGGAAACACCTGAAACTGGTGCTCAGCCTCCCAGTAAGGTCTCAGGAGGTGGGCAAGCGGCTCAAGCATGCGCATTCAGAGGCAAAATGGCGGCGTTTCACGGGTAGATGACGTTGCAGGGACGTTTGGTACCGGAAGAAGGTCTCAGATGAGCGTGCAGACAGCTCCGGAAAACACGCTGTACGTGTGGCCCCTCCAAGTGCTGACAGGCCACTGCACAGGCAGACAGCCCACCCCAAGGACAGAATCGGGGAGAAGAGACGCAAGACCCCGGAAGCATGCCAGCCTCACACTGTGCACGTCATCCTTCCAAGTGAGCTTTGCTTCCTTTCGTGCCTGCTCTGAAGCTTTGTAATGAACTCTCACTCCCGCTCTAAAACTTGCCACGGTTTCTCTCTCTGTCTCACGCCCCTCAGTCGTCTTCTTTCTTCTGTGGAGGCAAGAGCTGAGGTTGCTGCAGACCTGCACCGACGCGCGGCTGCTAACAATTTCTCGGACTCCGAGTTTCCAGTCTTCCCTGGACAGCTCTCTGTGACTTTTTCTTCCTGCGCGGTCTTGCACTTTACACAGTTTTCTCAGAGGAACCTTCCTGCTACTAAATGTTCTAAGTTATTTTTCCACGATTTTCTTTCTCCTCCTCCTTCTTCCCTTGACTGTTGGGATACAGAAATATTTCCCACAAATGATTTCTAATACAATTGAGTAAGAAAGAAATCAGTAGTGGAATTGCTGGATCATATGGTAGTTCTATTGGTAGTTTGTTTAGGAACCTCCATACTGTTCTCCATAGTGGTTTTATTAATTTCCATTCCCACCAACAGCATATGGGGGTTCCCATTTCTCCACATCCTCAGCAGCATGTATTATTACCTGTCTTTTTGATAAAAGGTGTTTTAGTTGGAGTAACTCACTGTAGTTTTGATTCGCAATTCTTTGACAATGCGTGATGTTGAGCATTTTTTCATATACTTGTTGATCATTTGCATGTCTTGTTTTGATAAATGTCTATTCAGATCTTTTGCCCATTTTAAAAATCAGATTATTTTCTTACTATTGAGTTGTTTGAGTTTCTATATTCTGGTTATTAATTGCTGTCAGATTGATAGTTTGTAAATATTTTCTCTCATTCTGTGGGTTGTCTCTTCACTTTTTTATCGTTTCCTTTGCTGTGCAGAAGCTTAATGTTATCTGATTTGTCTATTTTTGCTTTGGTTGCCTGTATTTTTGGAAATCTTACACAAAAAATGTTTTCCCAGACCTGTGTTCTGTAGCATTTCCCCATGTTTTCCTCAGTAGTTACATGATTTCAGATATTAAATTTAAGTCTTCAATCCATTTTAATTTGATTTTTGTATATGGCAAGAGCTAGGAGTCTAGTTTCATTCTTCTGCATAAGGATATCTAGTTTTCCCAGGACTGTATTGAAGAGACTTGCCTTTCCCCGTTGTGTCTTCTTGGCACCGCTGTCAAAAATGGGTTGGCTGTAAATACCTGGATTTACATTTGGGTTCTCTATTCTGTTCTGTTGATCTATGTGTCTGCTTTTATGCCAGTACTACACTGATTTGGTTACTACAACTTCGTGGTGTATTTTGAAGACAAATTGTGTGATGCCTTCAGTTTGGTTCTTTTGTAGTTTCATATACATTTTAGGGTTGTTTTTTCTATTTTTTGGAAGGATGTCATTGGTATTTTCACGGGGATTCCATTGAAGCTCTACATTTTTGGGTAGTGTTGTCATTTTAACAATACTAATTCTTTCGGCGCAAGAGCATGACATATCCTTTCATTATTTTGTGTCCTCTACCGTTTCTTTTATCAGCATTTGATAGTTTTCCTTGTACATATCTTTCATAACTTTGGTTAAGTTGATTCCTAGGTATTTTATATTCTTCGTAGCTATTGTAAATGGGATTACTTTCTTGATTTCTTTTGTAGATTGCTTGCTGTTGCCACATCTAAATGCTACTTATTTTGGAATGCTGATTTCTATATCCTGCAACTTGTAATGGAGTTTTGGTGGTTATGACTATGCATGCCTTTGAACTGATTTGGTAGTTGAAAGACATATATTTTTAAAACTTCTGGAATTAGAGAATTGATATTGGTAGATATTTAAACTCTACTCATTTATTCACCTCATTTTACGAATGTGATAAGATACTAGAAAGCAAGTGGCTTCCAAGGGGCAAAAACTAATAAATTACAGAGACAAGACTCTAGCCTAACTTGTTTGACTTACAATAAAGTGATACTTCTCTACCTCACTTACAATAAAGCGGTATTGTATCTCCTCCAAAATTTATGTTGAAACTTAATTATCAATGCAACTGTATCAAAAGGCTGGCCCTTAGGAAATAATCAGACCATGAGGCCTCCGCCCTCAGGAAGAAAGGGCTGGAGGGAGCTAACTAGCCCTCTTTTGTACTTTTTTGCCTTTCCCTCCCTTCTGGCATGTGAAGATACAGTGTTTGGTCCTCTGGAGAATGCAACATATAAGGCGCCATCCTGGGGGCAAAGACAGGGCCCTCAGTAGACAATGAACCTGCCAGCCCCTTGATCTTGGACTTCTCGGTTTTCAGAACTATAAGAAATCAATTTCTGTTGTTTATAAATTACTCACCCTGTGGTATTTTTTTTATAACAGCACAAAAGCTAAGACAAATTGGTATCACCAGAAATGGGTGTGGCTATAAATATACCTGAAAATGTGAAAGTGTCTTTGAAACTGAGTAATGGGTAGAGCCTGAAAGAATTTGGACATGCATGCTAGAAAAAGATTACATTGCTGTGAACAGTGCATTAAGGGTGATTCTGGTTCAGAAGAGAAGTGCAGTAGACAGAGCCTCAGTCTTCTTAGATATTACATACGTGATCATGGTGATAATGCTGGTAGAAATATGGACAGTAAAGCTGTTCTGATGTGTTCTTAGGTGGAGATGAGGAATGTCTTATGGGAAACTGTAGGAAAATCATCCTAGTTATAAAATGGCAAAGAATATGGCTGAATTGTGTCTGTGTCCTAGTGTTTTATGAAAGGCACAACTTTAAAGTGATAAACTAGGACATTTCATGAACTAATATGTAAACAAAGCATTGAGGGTATTGTATAGCTTCTCTTGACTGCTTATAGTAAAGTGCAAGAAAAAAGAAACCTGAAATCTGATCATTGCTGAAATCTATAATCAAAAGGGAAACAGAACTTAAAGATTTGAAAATTTTGGGCACGGCCAGATGGTAAAAAATAAAAAAGCGTGTTTGGGAGAAAACACCAAGGGTGTGGCTAAGGGAGCATTTAATAAAGAGGTTAGTATGGGTAGAAGAAGGCCAAGCACTATTCATCAGAACAATGGAATAATCGCCCCAAAGCATTTCTGAATTCTTTGTGGCTGCCCTACCCATCCTAGGCCCAGAATGCCAGGGCCTTGAGGGTTGAGCTGTTTCAAAAGAAAGGCCCAGTGTGGCCTCACTGACTAGGGTTGCCTCAAGTCTATGTTCCTTGCATTTCAGTACAGTGCTCCTTGGCCACCCCAGCTGTGGCTCAAGTGGGCCCAGGTGTGGTTCAGGCCACTGCTTCAGAGAGCACAAGCAATAAATGGTGATACTTCCATGGTGCTAAGTCGACAAGCACACAGATTGCAAGAGCCATGGAGGCATGGATACCTCTACCTAGATTTCAAAGAATGGCTCAGAGACCTGTGGGGCCCAGTGTTTTAAACTTCAAAGGCTACGGTTTAAAACACTACACTCACAGGCAGGCCCACTGCAGACAGCCCCTCACAAGGGCAATGCCCAGCACAGCCATGGAGTCAAGGCCACCATAGAGAGCTCCCATTAGGGCAATGTCTGGGGGAGCTGTGGAGATGGGGCCACCTCCAAGACACCATAACTGTGGAGGCACCAGGAAAGCAACGCCAGCCTGTGAGAGCTGCAGGCACCTGACTCCATCCCCTGAAAGCTGCTGTGTGGGCTACACCAAATCAGTGGAGGTGGGGTCCCTCAGTGACTTGGAGGTCCAAATTCTGTTCTAGTGTGTCCAGCAGGCAGGGCATAGAATCAAAGATTATTCCCAAGCCTCAAGATTGAATATTGTTTGACATGTTGCATTTTGGACTTGCTTTGGATTGTGTTTCGGAAGCATACAACTGTTTCACTTTACAGGCTCACAGTTGAAGAGCAAATTGCCTCAGGATGAATTGTACCTTGAGTCTCACCCATATCTGATCTAGTGGAGATTTGAATTTAGACTTTAAAGTTGAATCTGGCATGAGTTAAGACTTTGGGGTTATTGGGATGAAATTCGTGTATTTTTTACATAAGAAGGACCCACATTTGGGGGGAGGGTCAGGAGCAGAATGCTACAGGTTAAATGTTTGTGTCACCTACAAAATTCATATCAGGGCTTAATCCTCAAAGCAACTCTATTAAGAGTTAAGGCCTTTTGGGAGGTAATTAAGCTAAGAGGGCTCCACTCTCATGAATTGGTGACCTCATACAAAAGCTGAAGATAACTAGCGAGGCCTATTTTTGCCCTTTTGCCTTTTGCCTTGTGAGGACACAGCATTGGAGGTGCCATCCTCGAAACAGAAACCAGGACCAAACCAAACACCAAACCTGCTGGTGCCTTGAACTTGAACTTCCCAGCCCCCAGAACAGTGAGAAATAAGTTTCTGTTGCTTAGAAGTTATCCAGTGCAGGTATTTCATTACAGTAGAATAAATGGATTAAGACACACTGCAATGCACTGCTTCACAAATGGCATTATATTATCCTATTAATATTGTTGTTAATTTTGCTCTTTAAAGAAATGATAAAACGTGCTGAGCGCAGTGGCTCATGCCTGTAATCCCAGCACTTTGGAAGGCCAAGCACTTTGGATCATGAAGTCAGGAGATCGAGACCATCCTGGCTAATATGGTGAAACCCCATCTCTACTAAAAATATAAACGATTAACCGGGTATGGTGGCACACGCTTGTGGTCCCGGCTACTCAGGAGGCTGAAGCAGGAGAATCGCTTGAACCTTGAGGTGGAGGTGCAGTCAGCCGAGGTCACACCACTGCACTCCAGTCTCAGAAACAGAGCAAGGCTCAGTCTCGAAAAAAAAAAAAGATAAAATTAGTAGAATAAATCATTTTAATGAACATGTTATCTTGGAAATTTGCTCTGAAGCCCTTATATGATAGCAATATTAAAGCAGATTAAATACTAAGATAGGTGTGTGTGTCTGGAATTATTTTTACATAAACTGGTCTCTCTAACTTTATTCAAGATTATTTTAACTAATTTTAGGCAGAGAAATACCCTAGTTTGAAAATATTTTTAGGTAAGGAAATTGCAAGCACCCATTTGGCAATGCTCTAACACAGGGCTTCTCAACCCTCACTATCCATGAACCCCAGCCAAACCACAACATGCATGAGCACACACACACACATGCACATGCACATACAAATCCTGCAAATCAACATGAGAAAAGTCTCACATAATTCAAGAATGCTGTTTGGCCAACTTCAACCCTCAGACTGACAACAAGATGTGATAGTAAATGTAGTGTGTCCCTTTGAAGCACTTTATAAACCAAAAGAAACTGGACACAAATAAAATGGTTCAGCTATCTCTTTGATAATTTTTATTGCCATGGAAAGACACTTCAGATTCACATAACCTTAAGTGTGTTCACGGAGCCGAGAGTCTAACGACATTATATGGTATTAAGGAAGACTTCAGCGCGTTTCCTGACTTTACCAGTGAAAACATCCGACCTTGAGGAGGGCACTGAAAATGCCACTGCATCGACTTCTTTTTTTTTAGACCGAGTTTTGTTCTTGTTGCCCAGGCTGGAGGGCAATGGCGTGATCTAGGCTCACTGCAACCTCCACCTCCCGGGTTCAAGCAATTCTCCTGCCTCAACCTCCCAAGTAGCTGGGATTACAGGCGTGCACCACCACACCTGGCGAATTTTTTTCTATTTAGTAGAGACGGGGTTTCACCATGTTGGTCAGGCTAGTCTCAATCTCCTGACCTCAGGTGGTCCATCCACCTTGGCCTCCCAAAGTGCTGGGATTACAGGCGTGAGGCACAGCGCCCAGCTGCACTGCATCTATTTTTGTAAAATATGCGTAATACCAGAATAGGTTTGTTGTGAGGACTGAAGCTCATAATATGTATCCTTTTAAAACTTTTAAAATGTTGAAATGCCTCAAAAATAAAAATATTATCATCTGATGCAGTTTATTCATCCTTATGAGAAAACACGTGATAGGGGCTGTCAAGGGTGACTGGATCAAATGTGCCAGAGATTCGGGGCATTGGTTTATTGCAGTGAATTGCACGAAAGAATTATTTGAAATATAACATGCAAAGAAGTTATCAATAAGTAGCATAATTTATACTTGCTAGTTCAATCCTAGACACAGATTAAGTGTTTAAAAATACAAATGCCTCACAGAGAAAAGGGAAATTAATGAAAAGAAAGGAAATTAATTGAAATGCAAGACAGGAGAAGACAGGAGAAGCACAGAAGTGACAGGAACCTATTGCACATGAGAATGAGGCTTTACTAGACAGACCCCAGTAATTCAATCACTTAATTCAGAATTCAATCACAATGCTAAACTTTCCAAAAGTTCACAAAGTAAAACTTTTGAACACTAACAGTGACATGGGTCCTGTGAAAACTTTCACAGGAAATACACATGGAGCGGGAACATAAACTGGTGAGTTTTTAATCAAGATAAATACATATGTCCACTCTAACTTAGTAATCTTCCATGTTTAACATGTTAAATACAATTTATTAAACACTTATTATATGCCAGGCACTGTTTTAAGTGTTTAATATCTATGGTCTCATTTCTTGCTGCTAATTGCCTAAGAAAATAGGTAATATCCCTACTTTAGCTTTGTGGAAACAGATGTTCAAAGCTCTTAGTCTCCCATCATAGCAAGTAGCTGAGCCAAGATGCACACGTGGTCCCTACAGTGTAAAGCGCTGCACTCACTTTTCTCTTCTGTACTGTTCAAGTGATGCTGTCATTATTCACAATTCATTTATTGTGTCTAAAAACAAGTGTCTTTTGCACTTGTTTTAAGATCAGTTCAGGAGTATTTCGGTTCAAGTCCCACCATGAAAAGAGAAACCACACCAGCATTTTAGTAGAGAGAATGGTTTCCAAGGCTACTGGAGACCTGAAAAGGCAAAAAGGTGGAAAGAGGATGCTTAGGTTACACCCCCAGGACTGGAACAAAGGAAAAAGAATGGGTTTATTACCACCTACAACCTCGGAAACTAGGCCCAGCAGAGCTGTGACCCAGACGGAGGAGTCAGGGAGAGACCCCACAGAGCGGGGACTCAGATTTCGGAGGGGCGGTGCTACCTCGCTGGTGCTTATTGTCTCTAAGCTGGAGATGATAAGAACGGTTCTGGGAGTGTGGAAGAAAAGGTATGTCAACTACTAAACCAATGCTGCCGTGGCTGTATTGACTTGAGTGCTTCCCTTTTCTCCACCTGCTGTCTTCCTGTCTCCCACTAGTGACTTGTAGCCACAGAAGCAGACGGCAAGCAGTCCTACAGTTTCCAACCCAACACCACTGAGCAGGTATATAAAGGTATGTTTGAGTTATGCACGTCAGTCAGTTCCATTAATTTATAATTAAGCCACACTTTTTATTTGTTTAATTACTATATGCTCAATTTATCAAATTTGATTAAATAACCTCTGGGTATTATCAAAAGATAAATCCACTTCCCAAAGATAAGGATTTGTCACCATGGAGGATATCCCAATTTCAGACTACATCTATTTTCCAGGCAAAGTTTCAAATTCTTTTCCTCAGGAGACATCAAAAGATGTCTTCAGAGAAAAGACCTGCAGATACTGGCATTAGGGGTTACATAAAGAAAAAGGGCAGCTCCCTCCTGAGTTCCCTGGAGCGAGTTCCTGAAAACAACCCAGAGTTTCCAATCAGCATCTTAGTGTCCAAGGACCAGCAGATATGTGAAAAATTATCCCATGATGAAAGAGGAAGTCAATAATACAGCAAAATGCGAGGACAGAGATAATTCAGGAAGCAGAAGAAAACTGAAAAAAATGAATATAAGTTATCAGAAAAATAAAAACAAACTGTACTGATAACAGGAATGCCATGAAAAATGAACAATTAGAAAACAGTGACAACTAGAACAATTAAAAAGTCTTTGAAAATTAAGAAAAAATTATGATAGTCAAAAATTCTAATACAACAGGAAAAGTTCAGGAAATCTGTCAAGAAAAAAGAAATAACAACAAGGAAAAATATAAGACATGGAGAATCATTACAAGAAATTTCACTTTCTAGAAAAAATGGCACAAGAGTGGGAGACAGAAAAAACCTGGAGAAAAAGTTATAAAAGCACTAATACAGGAAAATTTCCCCAAACTAAAAGACTTGAGTCCCCAAAATCCTTTCTAATGGCCAGGATAAAAAATGAAAATGTCTCATTTAAGGCATATAAAATTTAAAAGCATCAGCACTAAAGAGAAGCATCTAAAATTTTCCATAAAAACCATAAATCACATACAAAAGAATGAGAATCTGAATAGCGCTGATGGATCAACACAAACCTTTTTTTTTCTTTTTTCTTTTCTTTTTTTTCTTTTTTTCTTTTTTCTTTTTTTTTGCTAAAAGTCAATAGAACAACAAGGCCTGATAAATTTTAAAGAAAAAATAATGTTCAACCTTGAAATTTTGTTAATACTTTATTCTACAGGTGCACTGCTTTTAATTCACGCTTCCTTTAAAAGTTCCTATCAGCTATGGCACAGGAAAACAGAAAGTAACTAGGAAAATGGAAGTCTGTGCTAGAATACGGTATATCCAAGTTAGGAAATTAGGAACACAGCCACAGATAACAGCACACAGCTAAAGCCGAGAGCAGCCAGTCCAGATCACAGCAAGTGAAAAGAGGCTCCAAAAGCTTTTTTCTAGTTAAGAGAGAGAGAGAGACTCAGTAGAAAAGTAGTTGCTATTTAGAATCATAGCCAAGAAGAATTAAGAAGAGTAAGAACAGAATTAGGGATGTGAGAATGAATTATACAAGTGGAAGAACAGGTGCATCTCCTTCAAAACAAACATCTACACAGTATAAAAAGAGTAAACATAGCATGCTAGCTGTCCCAGCGGTGAACAGTATTTTCATCACTTAGTGATGTACAGCTTGCTAATCTACATTAAAAATGATATGATTCTATTGTGATAATCCTATTGCAAGAACGAGGGAGGGGCAAATAAGAGAACTAAATCTATATCCATCATCATAGAAAATCATTATGTAATATTTCAACATGCAAAATCAATAACAATATAGGTTTCATGTTTAGAAACAGGGAAAAAACTACAGAAGAAACAGCTGAGTTAAAAGTGGCTGCCTCTGTAGGCTGGTACTACAAGAAAATACAAGTGCAAGGTGCTATTGTGTACTGTGGTAAGTTTCCAGTATGGGGCTGTTTATTTGTATGTTTGATCTGAAAATCATTCCCTCCTCTCCCTGGCTCTGCTGTGCGTGGGAGGACTGTGAGGACCTGATCTCTGCAAACTACACTTCCCAGGATAGTGATCCACCCACCTTGGCCTCCCGAAGTGCTGGGATTACAGGCGTGAGCCACCGCGCCCTGCCTAGGACGCTATTTTTAAAGGTGTTAGAAGACCTTAAGGAGCCAGCAGGGGATTCCTTGCTCACCCTGGATATCTGACCGTGTTCCTCATCCTCCAGCATCCTCCAGATGATGTCTGATCGCCCTGGTCGGCCTCCAGCCAGCATCCTGGCAGGTCAGTTTGGCCACAGAGTCCCCCTTACTGCTAATGTTTCCTCTTAGCAATTTTCCATCCACCGAGCACCCTCCCCTGCTCCTCATTTATAAATTCTCACTTTTTCTTATTTTTTTCAGAACTGAACCCAATCTCGCTCCCCCACTGTAAGGCCCCATTGCAGTGGTCCTGGATCTATGACAAAAGTACCCTCTTGAACAAAGTCTCCCTTACTGTTTTGTTTTGTTTTGTTTTTGAGACGGAGTCTCTCTCTGCCGCCCAAGCTGGAGTGAGCGGCGCCATCTCGGCTCACTGCAAGCTCCGCCCCCCGGGTTCCCGCCATTCTCCTGCCTCAGCCTCCCGAGTTGCTGGGACTACAGGCGCCCGTCACCTCGCCCGGCTAATTTTTTGTATTTTTTTTTTAGTAGAGACGGGGTTTCACCGTGTTAGCCAGGATGGTCTCGATCTCCTGACCTCGTGATCTGCCTGTCTCGGCCTCCCAAAGTTTTTAACAAGTTTCATTAATACTTTTTTCTTAAACAGCATACGTTTCTAAAAGGTCAAATATATATTTCATAGTGCTTTGTGAATTCTTAAAGAAAAAAATCAGAACAATGGCAGAATCACTTCAAAAGATCTTGGCCGGCCGCGGTGACTCGCGCCGGTAATCCCAGTACTTTGGGAGGCCAAGGTGCGTGGATTGCCTGAGGTCAGGAGTTCAAGACCAGGCTGGCCAATACGGTGAAACCCCATCTCTACTAAAAATACAAAAATTAGCTGGGCATAGTGGCGCATGTCTGTAATCCCAGCTACTCGCCAGACTAAGTGGGGAGAATCGCTTGAACCCGGGAGGCAGGGGTTTCAGTGAGCTGAGATGGTGCCATTGCACTCCACTCCAGCCTGGGCGATGGAGTGAGACTCCGTCTCAAAAAGAAAAAAAAAGAGCACGCGCGAGAGAGATCTTATATTCTCCTAAAGTGTCTACTTGTAGTGAAATTCTTAGGAGTTCACGTATGGCTAGTTAAAAGCCATTGCAATGTTCTATAATACAGCAAAATGAAATAAGTAAAATATTTTGTCCCTAAATAAAAGAGTACAGCTTACTTTTTCTAAGAAGTAATATTTATGAAAACTACACTTGTGTTTTTATTTTGTTCCCAGTGAAAATAAGTGCTTCAGCAGGCGATCCACTGAATATATCAGTGATAAATCACTGCTTCTTCCTACGAGACTTAAGTGTCCAACTAAAGGGAAAAACCCAGCAGTTTTCCTATTACTACCATGTATTTAATTTGCATAAATAGTATTTTAAAAACAGTCTAGAAGAGCACATAATGAAAACCACGTGTCTGTCATTCGAGTGTGCTCTCAGTGGGCGACCAGTGTCGATGTCTCCTGTACCCTTTCATCATCCGTTTATGTAGCTGCAAGCATGCACCTACATTTTCCCAGAAAATGGGGATAATAACATCATTTACGGTAAGTACAATTTTTGTAGGGATTAAATAAGAGAAGGAAACAAAAATTTAATATGTTAAGTCCTTAATAAATGATAAATATCAGTTATTCATATTTTCTCATTTCATCAAACTATCTACTACCAAGTATGGAAGTAAATTTATCTGGTCTCCTACTGAGGTTGTTTTCCAAGCTTCCAAGTTTCCAAAGTTTATAAAGTATATGTAAGTATTATAAGTATATATAATACATACATATAAAATACATAGTGTTGTTGTAGATTTAAGAGATTGTGCATTTTTACTTTTGCATTACAAAACAATCCTCCAAACAAAAAGCAGACACACACAGACTAGATAAGAGGTGTGATAATGATGATAGATGTATAGATTTTAAGTGTAATATAAGTCTTCAAAATATGTCTTGTGGAACAGATACAATCTTTCATAGGCAAAAACTGAATCTTTAGTAGGTTAAAAAAAGACCTCGTATATCTACATAATCGTGTGTGTTGTAACACAAGCAGTGATGTGAAGCAGGAATTGGATTTGCATATTGACTACCTGTCACGGTTAAGATGCTAGACTAGTTGAAGGGAAAGAAGATGAGGTGGGTAAACTGAAGTCAGATTATAGAGGAAGTTGGAGCCAAATTTCTAAGTTGTTGGAGAAGGTAACTACAGATTCTGAAACTCTGGAAGATATAAAGGTAATTTTTTGTAAGGACAATCATATGTCCTCTTCTCAGACTGATGATTTCCATTACATTTTAAAAGGCCTAAGCAACAACATATTTTTGGTAACTCTGAGCATAGTTGCAAACCAACCAGTTTCTAATTATGAAAATTATCATTTTCTTTCAAAGCAAAATGACTTAAAGGACTACAAATCAAGTTGTATTGAATAATCCAGGGTTTGCAATGTTTACTGTAATTCCATTTTCTGTAATGGGTAGTTTTAATGGTCCTTTTATTCTGAGAATTAGTTCTATTGGTGCCAACATACTCTCAGCTCAAGCAGTTGGTTTGCTTTTTTATGATACTGAACAACAACTTGAGTGGAGCTAGCAGGCTAATTTCATATTCCAGACACATCTACCTATCCACTACTTCTTGGCTGATAATTTTTATTTGGAAATATACAAAGTGGTTTTTTTCCCAAGCATACAATGCTTCAGGATTAACTATAGTGGAGATGCTGTACGGTAGATGTCCAGAACTCATTCATCCTAATTGAAACTTCGTACCCTTTGACCAACATCTATCTCCCCGTTCTCCCCCACATCCTGGCGACCACCGTTCTGCTCTCGGCTTCTGTGAGTTCAACTTCTTTAGATGACATGCAGATATGAGATCATGCAGTATCTGTCTTTCTGTGTTTGACTTATTTCCCTTAGCATAATGCCCATCCATGTTATCTCAAATGACAGGATTTCCTTTTTTTTTTTTTTTTTAACTCTAAGTAGTATTCCATTGTGTATAGATACCACATTTTAAAAAATCGGTTTATCTGTTGATGAGCACTTAGTTTGATTCCATGTCTTGGCTATTGTGAATAGTGCTGTAATGTCGTGGCTATTGTGAATAGTGCTGTAATGTCGTGGCTATTGTGAATAGTGCTGTAATGTCGTGGCTATTATGAATAGTGCTGTAATGACATGGGAGTCCAGGTATCTCTTTGACTTACTGATTTTATTCCCCTTGGAATTTATACCCAATAGTGGAATTGCTGGATCATATGGTAGTTCTATTTTTAACTTGTCGGGACCTTCGTACTGTTTTCTGTAATGACTGTGCTAATTTACATTCCCACCAACAGTGTAGAAAGGTTCTCTTTTCTACATCCTCCCCAACATTTGTTATCTTTTATCTTTTCATAATATCTATTTGAACAGGTATGAGGTGGTATCTCATTGTGGGGTTACTTTGAGTTTCCCTGATTGTTAATGATGTTAAGCATTTTTTTTTTCATATACCTTTTGGCAATTTATGTCTTCTTTTGAGAATTGTATATGCAGGTTCTCTGCCAATTTTTTAACTGGGTTACTTGTTTTCTGGCTATTTGGTTGTCTGAGTTCCTTATATATTTTGGATAGTAACTCCTTATGAAATGTACACTTTGCAAGTATTTTTAATTCCATAGGTTGTTTTTCACTCTTGATCATTTCCTTTGCTATCAGAAGCTATTATTTTTAAACATTATTTATTTATTTTAATTGAGAAATAAATATGGTATTTATCATGTTTTAAAATGTGCATCCGTTGTGAAATAGCTAAATGAAGGTAACTAACATATGCATTACCTCACATACCTATTTTTGTGTGTGTGATGAGAACACAAAATCTGCTCTTAACAGTTTTCAGGAATACGATATTGTCATCCCTCAGTGTAGTTGGGAGATTTGGTTCCAGAAGCCCTGCTTAAACCAAAATCTAGGAATACTCAGGTTCCACATTCTGCCCTGTGGAACCCACGTATGGGAAAAGTCAGCCCTCAATGTATCTGGGTTTTGCATCCCACGAACACTGTATTTCTGGATTGAAAATTCAGTATTTTCAATCCGTGTTTGGTTGCAGATGCAGAATCCTTGGATACAAAGGGCTGACTGTATTTATTGAAAAGATCTGCATAGAAATGGACCCACAGAATTCAAACCCGTGTTGTTATAGAGTCAGTTGTACATTGTTACTAACTATAGTCACCATGTTTTACATTAATGCTCTTCAACTTATTTGTCCTCTCTTACTGAAAATTTGTATCCTTTGCCCAACATCTCCCCAAACCTCCATCTTTCGCCCCTGGTAACCACTATTCCACTCCCTGCTTCTTTGAGTTCAGTATTTTCAGATTCCACATATAGGTGAAATCATGTGGTATTTATATTTTTGTGCTTGGCTATGTTACTTACTGTAATGTCCTCTTCCAGGTTCATCCAGGTTATTGCAAATGACATGATTTTCTTATTTTTAAAGCTAAATAATAGTCCATTGCATTTATGTACCACATTTTCTTTATCTGTTCATCTGTGATGGACACTTAGGTTGCTTCCATATCTAGGTTATTGTGAATAATTCTGCAATGAACATGAAAGTGGAGATATCTCTTTGACATACTGATATCATTTTCTTTGGATAGATATCCAGTAGTAAGATTGCTGGGTCTTATGATAGTTCTATTTGTGATTTTTTGTGAAGCATCCATACTATTTTCTATAATGATTATACTAATTTACATTCCCATTGACAGTGTGAAAGGATTTCCTTTTCTCCTGTAGGTTTTCAGTTTGATACAATCGAAATGGTATGTCTTTGCTTTTGTTACCTGTGCTTTTGGAGTAATATCCAAAAAATCATTGCCTAGATCAATGTCAAAAAGTTTTTTCCCAGTTTTCTTCTAGCAGTTTTACAGTTTCAAGTTTTATGTTTAATCCATTTTAAGTTGATTTTCCCTATGATGTGAGAAAAGATCCAATTTAATTATTCTGCATGTAGGCATCTAGTTTTCCCAATATCACTTACTAAAGACACTATCCTTTCTCCATTGTATATTCTTGACATTTTTGTCACACAGTAGTTGACTGTAAATATGTGTATTTATTTCTGGGCTCTCTATTCTGTTCCATTGGTTTATGTGTCTGTTTTTACGACACTAGCATGCTCTTTCAATTACTGTAGCTTTGTAATATGTTTTGACATTAGATAGTGTGGTGTCTTCAGCTTTGTTTGTATTGCTCAAGATTGCTTTGGCTACTTGGGGTCTTTTATCATTCCACATGATTTTTTAGTATCTTTTTCTTCTACTTCTGTGAAAACTGTCATTGAAATTTTTGTACAGATTGCATTGAATCTATAGCTCACTTTGGGTAGTATGAATATTTTAACAGTATTAATTCTTTCAATCCATGAACATGAGATATCTCTCCATTTATTTGCATATTTTTCTATTTCTTTTAACAGGCTTTTATAGTTTTCAGTGTACAGATCTTTTACCTCTTTAGTTAACTTTGTTGTTAGGTATTTTTAAAATGCTGTTGTAAAATTGCATTGTTTTGATTGTTTACTATCAAACAAGATAGACTAAAAATGAACTATCAGTTTTAGTATATATAAACTTCTTCATTGAAGAACAATTCAGATAGTTCATTGTTAGTCTATATGAACACTTTATATATACTTCAACATTTATAAACATATACAAACACTATATACACTAACAACATTTATAAACTTGTATAAACACTATAAATACTAACAGTGAGCTAGCTGACTTCTTCAGATAGTATACATAAACACTACTAACTTTTGTACATTGATTTTGTAGTCTACAACTTTATTGAATTATTTATTACTTCTCAAATATTTTTGATAGGTCTTTAGGGCTTTTTATATATGATTATGATATCTACAGAGACTATTTTACTTCTTCCTTTCCAGTCTGGATACCTTTTATTCCTTTTATTTGCCTAATTCCTCTAGCTAGGACTTTTAGTGCTATATTGCATAGAAGAGGCATCCTTGTCTTGTTCCTGATCTTAGAGGAAAAACTTTCAGTTTTTCACCTTAAGTATAATGTTAGCTGTGAATTTGTCATATATGACCTTTATTATGTTGAGGTACATTGATTCTATAACTAAAATATTGAGAGTTTATTCTGAAAGGATGTTGAATTATGTCAAAAGGTTTCTCTTCGTCTATTGAGATGATCATATGGGTTTTATCTTTCATTCTGTTAATATAGTCTATCACATATATTGATTTGCATATGTTGAACCATCCTTGCATCTTAGGGGTAAATCCCACTTGATCATGGTGTAAGATCCTATCAATACACTGTTGAGCTTGTTTGCTCATATTTTGTTGAAGATTTTTTTATCTGTGTTCACAGGGTTATTGGCCTGTAGTTTTCTTTTCTTATAGTATCTTTGTCTGGTTTTGTTATTAGGTAGTCCTAGACTCACAAATTGGCTGATAACTTTGATTTTGCTTTTTGTTCTAAACCACTACTTTCTTTCTTTTTAACCATATTTAACAATCAGAGTCACAATGTAGAACAGGTCCATCTTCCATCCCCCTCCAACTCTCCTCATGCCCTTCCCAGTTAATCCTCCTGTCACGACTTACAGGCGTGAGTCATCATGCCCAGCCTAAACCACTACTTTCAATAAAGAGTGAGAATAAAACAATCTATCATAATGTTTATGTTTCTTCATGCATATAATCATTTTTACATAAGCACCTCACATCTATATGAAATCCCATTTCTATTCCTATCTAAGTGACGTGGGTTTGTTTTTCTCAAGACAAATGGTTTGTTCTATTTTAATTTCTGTCTTACTGTTTTTCTTAATAGGATAGTGATGAACACTTTGAGGTTTGGAATCGGACTGGTCAGTTTGAATACTAGCTAGTCTGTTTATTAACTCTGTATGTTTGTTTGGATCACTTCTGTAAATTCCAGTTTCTCATCTGAAAATGAATACAATTACAGTGCTTACCTCATAGGATTGTTTTTTCCTGTTGATTAAATAAAATGACAAAGGCAGTTAAGAAAGTGACAATTATATATCAAGGAAATAACATATGCTATCTGTTATTATTATTGCTATTATTAACTATTATAAAAACCATTATTAGAAAATGACAACAGCACTGAAACTCCAGTGAAAGACTGAACTAGTTAAAAATGCATCAAAGCCTTGTTATTCTGTCTAGACATGAAGAGGCTTACAAGTGGAACCACATCTTTGACTCCAATTTAGAAGGGTGGCATGTAGAACTCACTATTTCATCTTTTATCATTCCCCAGCACTAGACACTATAATTACTCTGGTTATCACTGTTTCTGGGCTCAGATTTCAGCAGGATTGCATATCTATGACATTTAAAAAGGCAAATGTTGTATTTTTGTTTAATATGGTTAGTGAAGAAAAGCTTTTAAATATGTATTCCAAACCTCTGGTTTGGGTTCTTGGGAAACCATGAATAGGATTATAAGAAGGCATTGAGAGAAGAAAACTTCAAAACTTGCATTTTTGAGATAACTTTTTAAAATTCTAATTTCCAGTGAAAAATGTATAGTGTTCATGCAAATATATGCAAATAAATACAGCTGCTTTTCTATTTGATTCCTAAACTTGGCCCCTTGAAATAATATTTTAGCAAAAACTATTTGCATAGAGGCTGTAATAAATGATAGTACATGTCTCTGTTACATAAAACAAGGCATTCTCTGTATGTAGACTGTTGCATTTATTATTATTATTCATTACTTCAGAATCATATCATGTGAAGATTATTGTTCTCTGGATCCTGATGATGGTTTTCATTCAACTGATTTTCGCAATGATTAGATTTCTTCTTTTGAAGCTAGCAGCATCTCACATACAAGCTCCTTGAGCATAGAGACCATGTCTTATCTTGCTCACGACTAATCTCCAATGTTAAGTACAGTACTCAAAACACAATTGTTTTTTGATAAACGTTTATTAAATGAATGAATAATGTCTAGTTTAAATATATCTAGTGTTTTCATCATATTCTTTAAATGTTGAAGCACCCACACCCACACCAGTTCCCTTCAAAATCTGTGAGCATAGTTCTTTCATTGAGTGTAGGTATTTGCAAATTTGACCAAGTTTTCTATAACAGTACAGAAAGACAGAATCAATGCTTTCCAGAAAAAAAAAAAAAAATGAGGTTCAGCTTATCTGGTCACTATTATGAGAAAGCATCTCTGTCCCAGTCGTAAGATGTGTCATAGACTGGAAGTTTCTGGGATTTTCCATAAAGGAGCAGAATCACAGACAGTAGAGGGGACATATGGCCCCAGTCGCCCTGCTCTGTCCATGGTGCCTCCTTCCTAGTCTAAGGAGCGCCAGCACCACTGCTTCCCTCCCATCTGACCTCCACTCGTGACTGTCTAGTACAGCCCGACGCACGCTATGGCCATAGTAGTGCCATGACGAGGTGCGTAGTTTTCCTCCCCAATCACTTATGGCTATTTTAAGTCTATGGAAGAACAAAAAAATGTATCCCTAAGCCAACCTCATGTAATTATACCTGTTATACAGAACAGAAACCGAGTTAATGGAAAGTTAATGACAAGTTCAAAGCTGTCAAATAATAATTCTGGAATGGGAACACATAGCCCTTGAATTTTCCTATATTTTATCCTAACAGCGGAAATCATCCTTTTTTGTCTGTAAATTGAAAGGTTTTATTTTGTTTTATTTTATTTTTCATCAATTTTTATTTTAAGTTTGAGGGTACATGTACAGAATGTGCAAGTTTGTTGCATAGGTAAACATGTGCCATGGTGACTTGCTGCACAGATCAACCTATCACCTAGGTATTAAGCCCAGCGTCCATTAGCTATTCTTTCCGATAGTCTCCCTTCCACCGTCCCCCACAACAGGCCACAGTGTAGGTTGTTCCCTCCCAGGTGTCCTTGTGTCCTCATTGTTCAGCTCCCACTTATAAGTGAGAATACGCGGTGCTTGGTTTTCTGTTCCTGCGTTAGTTTGCTGAGGATAACAGCTTCCAGCTCCATCCACGTGTAAAGGACATGATCTTGTTCCTTTGTATGGCTGCATAGAATTCCAGGAGTATATGTACCACATTTTCTTTATCCAGTCTGTCACTGATGGGCATTTGGATTGATTTCATGTCTTTACTATTGTGAATAGTGCTGCAATGAACATACACGTGCATATATCTTTACCACAGAATGATTTATATTCCTTTTGATATATACCCAGTAATGGGATTGCTGGGTCAAATGGTATTTCTGCTTCTAGATCTTTAAAAAATTGCCACACTGTCTTCCACAATGGTTGAACTAATTTAGACTCCCATTAACGGTGTAAAAGCATTTCTTTTTCTCCACAACCTTGCCAGCAACTGTTGTTTTTTGACTTTTTAATAGTCAGCATCTAGCTGGCAAGAGATGGTATCTCATTGTGGTTTTGATTTGCATTTCTCTAATGATCAGTGATGTTGAGCCTTCTTTCATATGTTTGTTGGCTGCATATATGTCTTGTTTTGAGGAGTATCTATCTATTCGTGTCCTTTGTGCCCCTTTTAATGGGGTTGGGTGTTTTTTTTTGTTGTTTTTTTTTTTTTTGTACATTTGTTTAAGTTCCTTAAAGATGCTAGATATTTAGACCTTTGTCAGATGGATAGATTCTAAAATTTTCTCCCATGTTGTAGGTTGTCTGCTCTCTCTGACGATAGTTTCTTATGCTGTGCAGAAGCTCTTTATTTTAATTACATCCCAATTTGTCCATTTTTGCTTTTGCTGTCATTGCTTTTGGTGTTTATGTCATGAAATCTTTGCCCATGCCTACGTCCTCAACAGTATTGCCTACACGTTCTTCTAGGGTTTTTATTGTTTTGGGCTTTATATTTAAGTCTTTAATCCATCTTGAGTTGACTTTTGTATATGGTTCCCAGTTTCAATTTTCTGTATATAGCTATCCAGTTCTCCTGGCACCATTTATTAAATAGGGAATTATTTCCTCATTGCTTGTTTTTGTCAGGTTTATCGAAGATCAGATGGTTGTAGGTGTGCAGTCTTATTTCCGGGTTTTCTATTCTGTTCCATTGGTCTATGTGTCTGTTTTTATACCAGTACCATGCTGTTTAAGTTACTGTAGCACTGTAGTATAGTTTGAAGTCAGATAGAGTGATGCGTCCAGCTTTATTCTTTTTGCTTAGGATTGCCTTGGCTATTTAGGCTGTTTTTTGGTTCTATATGAATTTTAAAATAGTTTTTTTTTTGTTTTTTGTTTTTTTACTTCTGTGAAGAATGTCAATGGTAGTTTTATAGGAATAGCGTGGAATCTATAAATTGCTTTGGGCAGTATGGCCATTTTGGTGATATTGATTCCTCCTATCCATGAGAATGGAATGTTTTTTTCATTTGTTTGTGTCCTCTCTGATTTCTTTGAACAGTGGTTTGTAGTTCTCTTTGAAGAGGTCCTTCACTTCCCTCGTTAGCTGTATTCCTGGGTATTTTACTCTCTTTGTAGCAATTGTGAATGAGAGTTTACTCATGATTTGTCTTTTCTGCATTCCTGTTGTTTGTGCATAAGAATGCTAGTGATTTTTGCACATTAATTTTGTATCCTGAGACTTTGCTGAAGTTGCTTATCAGCTTAAGAAGCTTTGTGGCTGAGGGCCAGGCTTAGTGGCTCATGCCTGTAATCCCAGCACTTTGGGAGGCCGAGGCAGGCAGATCACGAGGTCAGGAGATCGAGACCAGCCTGGCTAACTTGGTGAAACCCCATCTCTACTAAAAAAAAAAAAAAAAAATTTAGCCGGGAGTGGTGGTGGATGCCTGTAGTCCCAGCTACTCAGGAGGCTGAGGAAGGAGAATGATGTGAACCCAGCAGGCAGAGCTTGCAGTGAGCCGAGATCGTGCCACTGAACTCCAGCCTAGGCGACTGAGCGAGACTCCCATCTTAAAAAAAAAGAGAAGCTTTGGGGTTGAGACAACGGGATTTTTTAGATATAGGGTCTGCAAACAAAGACAAAGACAATTTGGCTTCCTCTCTTCCTAGTTGAATACCCACCCTTTATTTCTTTCTCTTGCCTGATTGTCCTGGCCAGAACTCCAATACTATGTTGAATAGGAGGAGTGAGAGAGGGCATCCCTGTCTTGTACTGGTTTTCAAAGGGAATGCTTCCAGCTTTTGCCCATTCAGTATGATATTGGCTGTAGGTTTGTCATATATGGCTCTTACTATTTTGAAGTATGTTCTTTCAATACCTAGTTTATTGAGAGTTTTTAACATGAAGGGATGTTGAATTTTATCAAAGATCTTTTCTGCATCTATTGAGATAATCATGTGGTTTTTGTCTTTAGATCTGTTTATGTGATGAATTACATTTATTGATTAGCATGTGTTGAACCAACCTTGCATCTCAGGGATGAAGCCAACTTGATCATGGTGGATAAGCTTTTTGATGTGCTGCTGGATTCGGTTTGCCAGTATTTTATTGAGGATTTTTGCATTGATATTTATCAGGGATATTGGTGTGAAACTTTCTTTTTTGTTGTATCTCTGCTAGGTTTTGGTATCAGGATGAGTCTGGCCTCATAAATGAGTTAGGGAGGAGTCCCTCCTTTCAGCTGTTTGGAATAGTTTCAGTAGAAATTGTACCAGTTCCGAAATTCTGCTGTAAATCCTTTGGTCCTTTGCTCTTCTTTTGTTTAATGGGCTATTTATTACTTCCTCAATTTCAGAACTCATTATTGATCTATTGAGGGATTCAATTTCTTCCTGGTTCAGTCATGGCAGGTCATATGTGTCCAGGAATTTGTTCATTTCTTCTAGATCTTCTAGTTTATGTGCATAGAGCTGTATATAGTAGTCTCTGATGGTTATTTGTATTTCTGTGGGGTCAGTGGTGATATACCCCTTATCATTTCTGATTGTGTCTATTTGATTCTTCTCTCTTTTCTTCTTTAGCCTATCTAGCAGTCTATCTATTTTATTAATTTTTTCAAAAACATAAACAGCTCCTGGATTTGCTGATTTTTTGAAGGTTTTTTTGTGTCTCCATCTGCTTCAATTCCAAAGATCAGAATCTTATCTCCAAGAAATGAGTAAATACGGTATTGTTTCTTTGCCTCAAATTGCAAACTTTGACATCTCACAAATTTTGAAAATTCCACATAGCCCTAGAAGTTTTCTACTTTTCTTGTTTCTTTGAAACCTTTTTCAGTGTAACAACTTCTTTGATTTGCTCCCTTGTATACAAATCTAAATAGAATCACATACAAAAAATGTGCAATTCCATTTGGAGAAAGGAAGCAATTTATAAATAATCAATGACCAGTCAAAATGAAACTAGTTTTCCTTTTTTAACACTTGATAAAAAAAAGTTAGGTCAACTTTGGAGCACTTAAAAAGTGTTTTAAATTAATTTTTTTAGGTTGGATTTGTATCTCAAAGTAGAAATGCCTAGTCAACCTTATCAGTAAATACTCCTTTTGGTTTGCATTACATATCGGAACAGTTTTTTTCATTTGCATTAAATATGCCAATATTTTTCCTAACACGTTAAAAGATGATATTGCATCTGTCTCATCACACGTACTGGTCCAAAACTTAATGGACTAGGATATGAAATTTTTGTTTGCTTGGAGAAATCATTTCCAATTATGCATTTCAGTCTCAAAATGCACACCTAAACCCATTAAAGACTAGCTAAGAACATTTTTATAATGCATTTCTTAGAATTAGCTACAGCTGTGGACTAGCTTTTCTTAGTCTTTTTTAATGAATCAAAGATAGATTGCCTACCATTCTTCCTCCACTCCCATTCACCTTGTTCTAGATGGAATGAATTGATGCAATTTATTCCATATCATTTAACTCATCCTTTATTTCTATAAAGGCAAAAATAAAGATATAAGTGTGAATTCATGTTTTTCTATCTTTTTTTGGCATTTAAACCAAAGTGTAGGACATTGGGTATTAATTATAATTGCTTAAAATTCTCCATAAGTAGCTTTTTAAATAAATGGGAATTCCAAGAATAATTATAAAGTGATTTTAAAAACAAAAATATGAGAATTTATTCACCTAAATAATTGTTATCCTTCTAGGAAGTTATGTTGGATAAATAGCAACATTATTGAAATAATCTGTGGCCTGAAGTAACAATGAAAGGCCTATATGGATTTAAAACGTTTTTCAACTACTTAAAAATAATATGATCTAAGGCAAGTTATTTAAGCATTCTGTGTCTCAATTTAGGTATCTGTAGATTGTTACAAAATGGCCTTGAATGGAAGACATCTCCCTAAATGCATCCCACATTGAATCTTGGCTGACCTGAGGCCAACAGAATGCTTAGGCCAACAGAATGTAATAGATGTGACATCTTGCCAGTTCTAAGCCTAGGCATTGCAGAGGTTTTGCAGCTTTTGTTTGAAATCACTCTGCTATGAAGATAGCCCATCTACCATATTGGAGAATGAGAAGTCATGTGGAGAAAACACATGGTACCTTAGCTGGCAGCCAAAAGGCAGACGTGAGCAAGGCCATCCTGGAACCTCCAGCTTCAGTTGAGTCATCCAGTGACACCACCACATGAATGATCCCAAGTGACATCAGCGGAAGAACCAACCAGATTTTGCCAATGCGCACTAAGAACCAAGCCAGGTAGTAAATTAGGCAGAGGTAAGGGCCAGAGTTTAGAGATTCTAAGTCCAGTAACATGCTGCTTCCACCTCTCTGTCTGAGGGGCAATCGTCTGGCAATCCTGAGTACAAGACAGAAATTCAGCATTTGCATAAGGAATCCGCTACTGCTTGTGGGCGTTCTCAGGATAAAATATAGAGATGCAGTGACAATGGTACCACCCGTTTCTGAAAGGTAAGAAGCAAAACACATGACTAGATACAACTTCCAAGTCAGTTAAGAGTTTTTGCTTTTGTGCTACGTGTTGGCTAAGATCAGAATCTAGCATCATATGACTTCAGAAGCTTCCTAGTTACACACACCCAGGGAAGGAAAATTCCCATAATCCCATAATCTTACTCAGATTAAACTGATTTATTCACTTCCAATTCTGTGCCATTTTTTGAGAACCTTATCTTGGTAAGAGTAGATCTGAGTGAGAGGGAATCAGTCTTAGGTGGAATTGAAGAATCTCAGCACCAGCTAAATATTTTTGAGCAGCCTGTGGACATGTTTCCAGTGAGAGAAAGAAAGAGGATGGGCTCAGTGTGTTGGCTGACACCTTACACTGTGCTGATAAAGTATGTTGCTCCACTCCATGCAGCTCTAAGCAGCAGCATTGACATGCTGACCCCCTTGCTACAGGGAGCATCTCAGGCTCAGGGATTCAGGCTTTTTATCTTTTAAATAGAATTGCCAGACAGCATACAGGATGCCCAATTTAGCATGAATCTCAGGTAAACAGAAAATCATTTTTCAGTATGTCTATGCAATATTTGGGACATACTTATACCAAAAAAAGATACATTGTTAATCTGAAATTCAAATTACTATTTAACTGGGTGTCCTCTTGTATTTTTTGTTGATTTTCTTGTTTTGCTTCATTTTTTTGTTTATTTTGTTTTGGCTTTGGCTAATCTGGTAACCCTCCTTAGAAATGAACGTCAGTACAGTCCTGCCACAGAAGAGGTGCTCAAGGCTGGGCGTGGTGGCTCACGCCTGTAATCCCAGCATTTTGGGAGGCCAAGGTGAGTGGATCACTTGAGCCCAGGACTTCCAGACCAGCCTAGCCAACATGGTGAAACCCTGACTCTCCTAAAAAGGCAAAAATTTAGCCAGGCATGTTGGCACATGCCTGTAGTACCACCTACCAGGGAGGCTGAGATGGGAGGATCACTTTAGCCTTGCAGGTGGAGGTTACAGTAAGCCAAAATTGCACCACTGCACACTAGCGTGGGAAACAGAGAGCAAGAGCAAGACTCCATCAAAAAAAAAAAAAAAAAAAAAAAAAAAAAGAAAAGAAAAAAGAGGTGCTCAATAAATGCTATTTGAATATTATTGATTCACACTTTTTGCAATTCCACCTAATTGCTTGGCTTGTTGTCATTTATGGCTCCACTAACCTTTTGGATATCACAGACTCTAGTGTGATTCTACACGGAAATCTCAACCCCTGTAATAATTATAGTCAAAATAATGGTATCATCCATATTTCTGCAGCAGCTTATGTTTTCAAAGAGGGAGTACTTGCTTATTTTAAAAATAAACTCTGAGTAATTACACAGTTAAACTGTGACTGTAGAAGAAAAGAAAATGGAGAGAGTGAAAAATGGTGGTTCATAGAAAGAGCTTCATGCTTACATAAGGCTCTGCATTTCTGGTTGATACATTCTCCCTCATATTCTGAAATCAGATCATTGTTTCTCTAACATGACTGTGGCAGATTCAAAGGAAGAGAAAATAACTAAATGTAGAACACTGTTGGCTGTAGGTGAACATGCATTAATTCCCTGTCACCCCATTTCATGTCTTGCAATCTTCCAGCTGCTCACTAAGACAAAGGGCAAAATCATATCCTTTAGCAAACAGTCTAGTACCCTTTCCCAGTCTGGAATGTGACAGGCACCACACTCAAAATATGCTTTTTTTGGTCATCTTTATATAGCATAATAGACCAACCAAGTACAAGTAAGCAGACTGAAAGGAAGAATTATTTCACACTCCTGCTGATGCTGCTGGAAAGTGTAGAAATGATCTTGGAGTGCTTCCTTTAGTTCTTTATCCTTTAGAACAGCTCACAGAAGGCAACCTAACAAGCATTAGGATTCACAGTGCCATCTGTCTGTTAAAAATAAAGTCTAATTCCAAAGAAGGGCATTACATAATAGTAAAGGGATCAATGCAACAAGAAGAGCTAACTATCCTAAATATATGTGCACCCAATACAGGAGCACCTAGATTCATAAAGCAAGTCCTTAGAGACTCACAAACAGATTTAGACTCCCACACAATAATAGTGGGAGACTTTAACACCCCACTGTCAGTGTTAGACAGATCAACAAGACAGAAAATTAAAAAGGATATTCAGGACTTGAACTCAGCTCTGGACCAAGCAGACCTAATAGACATCTACAGAACTCTCCGCCCCAAATCAACAGAATATACATTCTTCTCAACACCAAATCAGACTTATTCTAAAATTGACCACATAATTGGAAGTAAAACACTCCTTAGCAAATGCAAAAGAATGGAAATCATAACAATCTTTCAGACCACAGTGCAATCAAATTAATACTCAGAATTAAGAAACTCACTAAAAACTGCACAATTACATGGAAACTGAATAACCTGCTCCTGAATGACTACTGGGTAAATAATGAAATTAAGGCAGAAATAAATAAGTTCTTTGAAACCAATGAGAACAAAGACACAACGTACCAGAATCTCTGGGACACAGCTAAAGCAATATTTAGAGGGAAATTTATGCCACTAAATGCCCACAGGTGAAAGTGAGAAAGATTTAAAATCGCCACCCTAACATCACAAAAGAGCCAGAGAAGCAAGAGCAAACAAATTCAAAAGCTAGTAGAAGGCAAGAAATAACTAAGATCAGAGAAGAAAAGGAGATAGAGACACGAAAAACCCTTCAAAAAATCAATGAATCCAGGAGCTGGTTTTTTGAAAAGATTAACAAAATAGAGTGCTAGCCAAACTAATAAAGAAAAAAGAGAGAAAAATCAAATAGACACAATAAAAAATGGTGAAGGGGATATCACCACTGATCCCACAGACTATCATCAGAGAATACTAAAAACACCTCTGTGCAAATTAATTAGAAAATCTAGAAGAAATGCATAAATTCCTGGACACATACACCCTCCCAAGACTAAACCAGGAAAAAGTTGAATCCCTGAATACACCAACAATGAGTTCTGAAATTGAGGCAGTAACTCATAGCCTACCAACCAAAAAAAGTCCAGGACCAGACAAATTCACAGCCGAATTCTACCAGAGGTACAAAGAGGAGCTGGTACCATTCCTTCTAAAACTATTCTAAACAATAGAAAAAGGGGGAATCCTCCCTAACTCATTTTATGAGGCCAGCATCATCCTGATATCAAAGCCTGGCAGAGACACACACAAAAAAGAGAATTTTAGGCCAATATCCCTGATGAACATCGATGTGAAATTCCTCACTAAAATACTGGCAAACTGAATCCAGCAGCACATCAAAAAGCTTATCCACCATGATCAAGTCGGCTTCATGCTTGGGATGCAAGGCTGGTTCAATATATGCAAATCAATCAACGTAATCCATCACATAAACAGAACCAAAAACAAAAACCACATGATTATCTCAATAGATGCAGAAAAGGCTTTCGATAATATGTAACAACCCTTCATGCTAAAAATTCTCAATAAACTAGGTATTGAATGGAGCATATCTCGCTATTTATGACAAACCCACAGCCAATATCATACTGAATGGGCAAAAGCTGGAAGCATTCCCTTTGAAAACCAGTACAAGACAAGGATGCCCTCTCTCACCCCTCCTATTCAACATAATATTGGAAGTTCTGGCCAGGACAATCAGGCAAGATTAAGAAATTAAGGGTATTCAGATAGGAAAAGAGGAAGTCAAATTGTCTCTGTTTACAGATGACATGATTGTATATTTAGAAAACTCCATCGTCTCAGCCCAAAATCTCCTTAAGCTGATAAGCAACTTCAGCAAAGTCTCAGGATACAAAATGAATGTGCAAAAATCACAAGCATTCCTATACAGCTACAATAGACAAACACAGAACCAAATCATAAGTGAATTTCCTTTCACAATTGCTACAAAGAGAATAAAATACCTAGGAATACAACTTACAAGCGATGTGAAGGACCTCTTCAAGGAGAACTACAAACCACTCCTCAAGGAAATAAGAGAGAAGACAAACAAATGGAAAAACATTCCATGCTCATGGTTAGGAAGAATCAGTATTGTAAAAATGGCCATATTGCCCAAAGTGATTTATAGATTCAATGCTATCCCCATCGAGCTAACATTGACTTTTTTCACAGAATTAGAAAAAACTACTTTAAATTCCATATGGAACCAAAAAAGAGCCTGTATAGCCATGACAATCCTAAGCAAAAAGAACAAAGCTGGAGGCATCATACTACCTGACTTCAAACTATACTACAAGGCTACAGTAACCAAAACAGCATGGTACTGCTAACAAAACAGATATATAGACCAATGGAACAGGACAGAGGCCTCAGAAACACCACCACACATCTACAACCATCTGATCTTTGACAAACTTGACAAAACTACAATGGAGAAAGGATTCCCTATTTAATGAATGGTGCTGGGAAAACTGGCTAGCCATATGCAGAAAACTGAAACTGGACCCCTTCCTTATACCTTATACAAAAATTAACTCAAGATGGATTAAAGACTTAAATGTAAGACCTAAAACCATAAAAACCCTAGAAGAAAACCTAGGCAATACCATTCAGGACATAGGCATAGGCAAACACTTCATGACTAAAACACCAAAAGCAATGGAAACAAGCCAAAATTGATAAATGGGATCTAATTAAACTAAAGAACTTCTTCACAGCAAAAAAAAAAAAAATATCGTCAGAGTGAACAGGCAACCTACAGATTGGGAGAAAGTTTTCGCAATCTATCCATCTTACAAAGGGCTAATATCCAGAACCTACAAAGAATTTAAACAAATTTACAAGAAAAAAAACAACCCCATCAAAAAGTGGGCAAAGGATATAAACAGATACTTCTCAAAAGAAGACATTTATGCAGCTGGCAAACATATGAACAAAAGCTCATGATCACTGGCCATCAGAGAAATGCAAATCAAAACCACAATGAGATACCATCTCACACCTGTTAGAATGGCGATCATTAAAAAGTCAGGAAACAATAGATGCTGGCGAGGATGTGGAGAAATAGGAACGCTTTTACACTGCTGGTGGGAGTGCAAATTAGTTCAACCATTGTGGAAGACAGTGTGGCAATTCCTCAAGGATCTACAACCAGAAATACCATTTGACCCAGCAATTCCATTACTGGGTATATACCCAAAGGATCATAAATCATTCTACTATAAAGATACATGAACACATATGTTTATTGTGCCACTGTTCATAATAGCAAAGACTTGGAACCAACCCAAATGTCCATCAATGATAGACTGGATAAAGAAAATGTGGCACATATACACCATGGAATAGTGTGCAGTCATAAAAAAGGATGAGTTCATGTCCTTTGCAGGAACATGGATGAAGCTGGAAACCATCATTCTCAGCAAACTAACACAGGAACAGTAAACCAAACACTGCATGTTCTCACTCATAAATGGAAGTTGAACAATGAGAACACATGGACACAAGGAGGGGAACATCACACACCAGGGCCTGTTGGGGGGTTGGGGGCTAGGGGAGGGACAGCATTAGGAGAAATGCCTAATGTAAATGATGGGTTGATGGGTGCAGCAAACCACCGTGGCATGTGTATACCTATGTAACCTGCATGTCCTGCACATGTATCCCAGAACTTAAAGTATAATAATAAAAAAGTATAGTCTAGTTCATTAGACACTGAGATATATATATACACATACATATATATATATAAGTGTATATATATATAGCTTTGTTTGCTAGTTATTTTTTATTGCTCTCTGTTGACCTGAAACTAAGACATTAAGCAGCAGGAAAAGTAATAAGAGCTAATTTTCTATTCAAGTCAAGAGAATGTGCTACCTTTATAGTGCTTTTGGAAGTCTCCATCATCAAAAAACTACTATAGAATACTGGAAAAGGAACACATTTACATATTAAGGTGGTAAAAAGATAGGGGCCAAAGTCTATACAAGAGATAAAACGAATCAAATAACAACCGTAACTCTTAAGGGATGTGACTGTCTGCAAAGACTAACATTTCCTTCTACTATTTAAGAGAAAATAACCCCAAATCCAAACCAGAAAATTAAATGAAGACAATTTATTGCAAAATATGACAATCTGTACAAACTTTGTGAGAATGGCATCTCTTTGTACTATGCTCCAGAATTTGTCTAATCTGTCAAGGATGAAATGTTTACCCCCAGTTGTGGTTCTCTGAGAACTATGTTTCTTGATTAGAGACAGGACAAAAATCTCAAAAGAATCCTTTGAGATTTTTTTGCATTTATATTTGAGATTTACATTTATATATTTATATGATAGATTTGTATATGTCTATGCATTATGTATTATATAAATTTGGCAATTTATATAATGTATTCTCCTTAGTGATATCTGAGGAGCTATCATTGCCCCTTCTTAGTTACCTTCCCAGGAGGGAAGTGAGGTGATATGAATTGAGCAATTGAGGCAAATTTTAACAGCAATTCCTCTGGATCAGGACTAAATATTTTTGTTGGTGGTGCTTGTCTTTATTCTGCATATATATACATATGTATATATAGCATTAAATTTACCTTTTAAAATGACTTTAAGTGTATAATTCAGTGGCATTAATTATATTCATAATGTTGTACAACTATCACTACTATCTATTTCCAAAACCTTTTCCATCATGCCAAACACAAACTCAGTAACTATTAAGCAATAACTCCCCATTCTCCCCTCTGCCAATCCTGGTAACTTCTAATCTACTTTTTATCACTATGAATTTGCCTATACTAGATATTTCACGTAAATAATAAAGTATTTGTCCTTTTGTGTCTGGCTGGTTGCACTTAATGATTTCAGGGTTCATCCATGTTGTAGCACATGTCAAAACTTCATTCTTTTTTATGGCTGAATAATATTCCATAGTAGGAATATACATTTTGTTTATACAGTTATCTGTTGATGGCCACTAGGTTGTTTACACCTTTCGGTTATTATGAATAATGCTGTGATGAATTTTGGAATATAAGGATATATTTGAATACCTGTTTTCAAACAACAACAAAGAAAGTGAAATTGTCTCCTGTTTTGAAAACCTGTTGCACCACGTTACACTTCTACCATCAGTGTATGAGAATTTCAGTTTCCCCCCATCCTTCCCAACACTTACTGTTTGCCTCTTTATTTTATTTATTTCAGTAGATTTAGGGTGTACAAGTGGGTTTTGGTTACATGGATGAATTGTGTAGTGGTGAAGCCTGGGCTTTGCTTTTTTGTTTTGTTTTGCTTTTTGTTTCTTGTTGTTGTTGTTGTTGTTGTTTTTGAGATGGAGTCTGGCTCTGTCGCCAGGCTGGAGTGCAGTGGTGAGGTCTCGGCTCACTGCAACCTCCTCCTCCCGGGTTTAAGCGAATCTTCTGCCTCAGCCTCCTGAGTAGCTGGGACTACAGGTGTGCCCATGCCCAGCTAATTTTTGTATTTTTAGTAGAGACAGGGTTTCACCATGTTGACCAGGCTGGTTTCCATCTCTTGACCTTGTGATCTGCCCGCCTTGGCCTCCCAAAGTGCTGGGATTCCAGGCGTGAGCCACCGTGTCCAGCCAAAGTCTGGGCTTTTAGTGTACCCATCACCTGAAAAATGTACATTGCACCCAATAGGTAATTTTTCATCCCTGAAGCCTGCCCCACTCTGAGGCTTCAGTGTCCTTCATACCACTCTGTGTGCCTGCATACCCTTGGCTTACTCCCTCTTATAAGTAGAACTAAGTATTTTTGACTAAAGATTTGAAGCGTCATGCTGCCTTCATCCTCCTCAGAGAGCACCATGTTGCCATTTGATGGAAACCACAATGGAAGGCTCTGACAGTGCAGCACCACGCTGACAGACAAGAACCAAGAGGAGGCTCCAGGGCTGCTGCACCACGTGCCATGTGTTCTGACTGTGTGGCAGGTTCTGGAATTCACTGCTTCAGGTCCTTTGAATTCTAACAAATGCCTTCAGGTTACAAGCCCTTAGTTTATTAAGACTTGTATGCTTCCTTTTTACAGCCCTAACAAACATAAAACTCTTAATAAAAGATCTACAGAGAAGCTTCACTTACACTCTAATTTGGAGATTTGTCAACATCAATGTATTAATCCCTTCCCTCCGTCCGTCTCTCTTCCTTCTGTGTGAGTTTATCATTTGAATGTAAACATTTGCCTTGGAACTGACTGGATAATTGGTTCGGAGACTCTAAGCCTCTATTTAGAAAGTAAAGTTCAGATTTAATTTCCCTACAGTTACATAGTATAGTGAGGTGGGAATCTTCACTACATATTCCAGCTGTTTTGATACAATTGGGAGGTTTGTGCTATGTCCGCATTCACTTTTCCCTTCTCACAGTCCTCCAGTTTTCCCGCAGCATAGTTTATAAATCATTCCCAAACTGCCCCTCCTTCATCAGGCCAGGCAGAAGCCAGCAGCCCCATGCCAGTGGCCTGCCCCTGGAGGTGTGGGGTCGCAGCCACGCGGCCTGACCCAGGGCATCAGAAAGAGTGGGTCAGAGAGGACTACTGCCGGCATTGCTAACTTCCAGAACATCCACAATTTCCATTCCCAGGAAGAGTCTTTCCTGGGAAAGGTACAGAGACTGCAGTTGCTCTAGCATGTAGTGAGATTTTATAATGAGCCAGGCAGGAAAATAACAGATGGTGCACTGAGTGTAAATATATGAAAATACCCCTGGAGCTGAAATAAGGCTGGCACTCCCAGGAGACTCAGGCGAAAACACAGAAGACTCCCCGCTGTCTCTCAGTTCTTCTAATTTTTTTTCTCACATCTTAAGGCACAGACAATGTCTATTGCATCTAACGTCTTACATCCTCTCCCCTTAGTGCACCAAACCTGATCCTCTTGGAGGCCCTCCCCTCTGATCTCTGTGCCTCTAACCTCCTTGCTTCCTCCTCGCTGCTCAGGTTTGCTTTCTTGTCTCTTCTTTCATCTTAGCTGTTTCTCCAGGCTCTTTGAAAGTTCTCACCTCCCTTCTTTCTTGGTTCTGGATCTGTCTGTTAGAATGACTCCAACTCCAGGGCTGTGGCTTTCACCGTGTTTCTTCACTTTCATGTCTTTCTCTTTTTTATTTATAATTGAGCACACACACACACCACACACACACATCTCCTATACTTCCTTCTTTAGAAAGCCTCCTGCTGTTGTTGCTGTTGTTGTTGTTTTAATAATCTTCCAGATTGTTTTATTTAGCTTTAGTCCATTTCCCTTATTAAAGTCAGTTGAAAGTTTTGTCAACATGTAATATGCATTTGACATAATGATTTTAGTATAATAATTACCTGAGGTAACACTGTGTCAGAGGAGAAGTGTGGACAATTATATCTTAAATTACTTGAACATCACTTTCCCTTTCACACAGCTATACATTTCTTTAGGCACTAAAAATCTGTAATCTGTAGCTTCTATTAAATTGGATTTAGTTGTTTTGCAAATAAAATGGTAGAATACAAGGTTGTATTAGTTAGTGTTCTCCAGAGAATGAGAATGAATAGGGTGTGTGTGTGTGTTTGTGTGTGTGTATGTTTACAGTCAGTTGACTCTAAGTAAAGCAGTGGAGAGCAATAGGTGGGCCTCATTCAATCGGTGGAAGGCCTATGTGTGTGTTTACAGTCAGTTGACTCTAAGTAAAGCAGTGGAGAGCAGTCGGTGGGCCTCATTCTATCAGCGGAAGACCTACGAGCAAAGAGAGATTGCTCAACAAAGAAGGAACTTTCCTGAAGACTGCAACATAGCAGAGCTGCTCAGTAGACTCAGTTAGTCCATTGCCCTGCAGAATTTGGACCGAAGGCTGCCACATCAATTCTTTCTTAAAACTCTGGGAGATTACTTGATTGATTTTAAGGCATTGGCTTACATGATTGTTAGGGCTGACAAGTCCAAAATCTCTAGGGCAGGCCTGTTTCAGGACAGAGTTAATGCTGCAGTCTTGCATCTAAATCCTTCAGGGCAGTAGTTTGGAAACTCATCTAGATTTCTATGTTGAAGTCTTGAGGAAAATTCTTTCTTTAGGAAACGGGCTTTGTTTGCAATCTTTGCTCTTAAGGCTTTCAACTAATTGAAAGAGGCACACCTATATGATGGAGGGTAATCTGCTTTACTTGAAATCTACTGATTATAAGAGTCACATCTAAAATATACCTTTACTTCATGACAACAATACACACTGGGGACTGCTAGACAGGGGCAAGGGTTGAAAAACCAGCTGTTGGGCACTGTGCTCACTCTCTGGGTGACAGGATAATTCGTGGCTCAAACCTCAACATCCAGCAATGTACCCACATAACAAACTCGCACATGTGCCCCTGAATCTAAAATAAAAGCTGAAATTATATAAAAAGAAACGTTGAAGGAATGATATAAAGAAAAAAAATTTAAATAAATAACACCTTGACTGGTGTTTGGCCAAACAGCTGGGCATTATAGTCCCAGCCAAGTCAACACACAAAATTAACCGTTACAGTGGTGTTTCCCCGTTTGCAGGGAGAGGGAAAGGATCACATTTAGTGGAAAACATTTTTGTTTCCAAATGTGTATTTCTGACTCACTTTTCTTTGAATTTTCTTATATTTTCATGTTCATACAAAAATACGGTATATTGGCATTTAATTTTGCACAAAACTTTAGATTTCATTATTCTAAAGTTTTAATATTTTGTGATGCTCTACAAGAAGGACTGTGACTCCCAGACACAAAGCTACCTGCAAGTTCAAGCACTGCTGCTTTTTATGTGAAATGTCATGGGAACTGGCAAGGACTCCCCAAGTGCCTAGAAGTAGTGGGAGTCAGGTTCCCCTTGTACGCAGTGTACTGTATGAACATATGTACATCCTCCAACAATAGGCTGCCTTTAGCAGCCTGCAGGTTTGGAAAACACTATTTTTGTTTGGGCTCCGGGTTCGGCCATTTCAAGCCTGCTAATAAGTGCAGTGCCCCTCACCACCTTCCTTACCAGTGGTGTGCTGGGATATTTTCAGCTGTTAATTACATAATACCTCAAAGCAGTGCTTAAATAGATATTTTTGTCCACATAAAAATAATCTGAAGGTAGGAGGTTCCAGGTGAGTGAAGTGGGTAATGATGTCAGGAGCCGAGTCCGAATCTCTTTGGGTCTGTGGCTTCCCTTTACAGTCGTGTTAGAGCTGCTGTAGCTCTAGGTGTCTCCTTACAACACCAGGGTGCTTGAAAGCAGGAAATGGGTGGGAGAGAGCAAAACCTTCTTCTCATACACTTCCCACATCTCAGGTAGAAAAAGTTTCCTGGAGGTGGAGGTTGCAGTGAGCTGAGATCATGCCTCTGCACTCCAGCCTGGCAACAGAGCAAGACTCTCAAAAACACGCACATACACACACACACACAAATGTTTCCCAGAATCCTCAGTACAGGTTTCTGCTTCCACCTCTTAGGTCAAATTGATCACATGTTCTTCCCTAGCCAATGACTGGGCCTTTCTCTCCTGACATAAGGGGATCTCTCCTGTCAAATGACTACAATAAGGTTGAGTAGCAAGTAAGAAAGTGGGTGTGGATGCCGTTGAATAGCAGCAGCAATATCTACCAGATGCCACCCCTTTGGCCACTTGGCATTCACAATCACCCTCTTCCGCACATATCCAACACATCAGCCCTCACTGCACAAAGGAGACCCACAGCTTCCTTCAGCTCCAACGCCATGATCTCGGGTGACCACCCGGACTCTTTGTCAAGTCCAAATGTTACTGCTCACAAATGTCTCCTACAGTAAAGCATAAGCCATCTGTCTACTACATACCTAAGACATAGAAATGGAGAAGGAACAAGTTAACCCTAATAAACCTTGTATTTGGCAGAGGGGAGAAAAGGAAACAGTAACCACCTGTTTATAGCACATACCAGATACTGCTCAGCAGGAACAGTGAGGACCATATATTCTGGAAATGGAGTAAGCTCCTCTTAGCTGCTCTGACAGCCCTGGTTCTTTCTTTCAGTGGATTTTCTTGTCCGTTTTACCACATGGTAATTTTGGAATGCACATTGGAGAGCAAGGTCTTCCTGGGCGCTGCAGAGATTGCACAGCCCTCTTCCTATTGGTGGAATTTGGGGGAACTGGGAATTGCTTTGAGGATTGAACTTTCACAGAATTCTGCAGCCAGCCTTGGAAGTTTTGTTAGCACAACTCCATTATCTTAAAATTTTAGTATGCTAGTCACAGAAATTTTAAAAAAACAGATTTATAGACATAACTTCTGACCACAATAAATTAAAAGTAAAAATAAGATTTGTTAAGGCATAAGAAAAGTCTTATGATTAAAAATACACTCATAAATACTACTAATTTCTGCTCAAGAAAGAAATTATGACATATATTTAAAACAATAGAAAAAAAATAGCAATGGAAATATACCATATACATCAAAACCTGTACAAGACAGATAGGGTGGTATTTAGAGGTTAATTTGTAGCCTTAAATAAATATCTGAAAAACATTCTTTGTAGCCTTAAATAAATGTATTTAAATAGCTTTTAAAATGAAGAAAACCATTCAGCCAAAGGCACTAGAGAAAGAACAACAGCATAAACTTAAGTTTTGTGTGTTTTTTTTTTTGGAGATGGGGTCTCACTCTGATTGCCCAGGTTGGAGTGCAGTGGCATAAGTTTGGCTTCCTGCAGCCTCAGCCTCCCCAGGCTCTTCCCACCTCAACCTCCTGGGTAGCCAGGACTACAGGTGCACACCACCATGCCCAGCTAAGTTTTTTAGTTTTGTAGAGATGCAGTTTTACTGTGCTGCCCAGGCTGGTCTTGAGCTCCTGGACCCAAGCAATCCACCCACCTTGGCCTCCCGAAGTGCTGGGATTATTACAAGTGTGAGCCACCATGCCTGGCCAACATAAACTTTAAAAAGTAGAAAATAAACATAATTCTAAAATTTTAAGAGCAGAAATTACCAAAAAGAAGAAAAAATAGAGATTAGCAAAATCAAAACTGATTATTGAAGGAAAATTAATGAAATAGAAAACTTTCTAAGAAGACTGAGAAAAACAAAATAAGAAAAAATACGACATTAGAAATTTTAAAAGCAGAGATACTTTAAGATTTCAAAACCTGTACAAGACAGACTCCTGTGTTACAACAGGATATATTAAAAGCTTTGACAATATTTTAAAATTAGATTAAATGGGTGCTTTAATCAAATGGCAAAAATTCGACTTAAGAAGAAACAAAGAGTCTGGATAACGTAATAATAAAGACATTTAATCTCATCGAGATGTAAATAATTTCTATTTTATACAAACTTTTCAAAGAAGATGAAAAGAGAAAAAATTACCTATCTCACTGTGTGAGGAAACATTAATCTTGCTTAGTAAGAATAGAATAATGCTGACAAGGACAGTAAACGAAAAGACCATGTGACCTACTAGAATATAAATGAAAAAATCCTAATTAAAATATTTTCAAATTGAATTCAGTGTATTAAAAATGATAGTACTCGAGTGGCATTTTATCCCCGTAAATGAAAATCTGGTTCAAGACAAGAATCCTCTAATGTCATTTACCACATTAAGAAATTACACTGGTGGTTGCCGGGTGTAAGGGGAGGGGAAATGGACAGTTCTTCTTTAAAGGGCATAGAGTTTCAGTTTTTTAGGATGAAACGGTTCTGAAGATTGGTTGTACAGCAAGGTGAACGTATTTAACACGACTGAACTATATACTTAGAAATGGTTAAAATGGTAAGTTTTATTTTTTCTAATAAAAATACTTTTTAAGACTTTGCAGAACAAATATATAAATTTTATTGCAATAGATACGGAAGTGTTCAATAATATCAATGGTCATTTACAATTGTTTTAAAATTAGCACATCTGAACTATAAAGGAGTTTCCCTACTGTGGTTGGCTCGATAATGATCCCCTTATGTCACATCCTAATCCCTGCAACCTGTGAACGTCAACTTGTAGGGCAAAAGGGACCTTGCAAATGTGATTAAGTTAAGAATCTGAAGAAAGGAAGAGCATCCTGGGTTAGCTACGGGGGCCCAGTGTGATCACAAGGATCCTTAGAAGAGGATGGCAGGAGGAGTCAAAGAGCAGAAAGAGACATGATGGTGGCAGTGTTGGGAGTGACGTGCTTTGAGGATGGAGTTCCTTGGCTGCCAAGGGATTCAGGCAGGCACTGGAAGCTGAAAAAGGCAAGGAAACAGATACTTTCCTCAGAGCTTCCAGAAGAAACCAGCCCAATCAACACCTTGACTTTACCTTAATAAAGCTGATTTTGGAATCTGGCCTCCATGACTGTAAGAAAATAACTGTGTGCTGTTTTTAAGTCACTGTTTGTCGTATATTGTTATAGCAGCAAAAGGAAACTAATACACTCCATATTATCGATTCATTTACTCAACAAATATTTAGTACAGACCTGTTATGTGTTAAGTGCTTTTCTAGGCTCTGGAGATACCAAAATAAATAACAAAAAAAGCTTCGAACAAAACAGTAACAACAAATTCTGCCCTGTTGCACTTGTATTCTAATGGGGAAGTTGAGGGTAAATAATAACAATAAGTAAATAAAAATAAGGTTAGACAGTGATCATCTCTAAGGAGAAAAATAATGCAGGGAGGAGAGGGAATACACATCATGGTAGAGAAGGTATTGTTACCGAAACACCAGGTGCTCGTCTAGGCTCTGCTGTTCACCACACAGAAAGCCAATCACTGAGATAATGAGGGTTGCCAAGGAAGAAGGATTTAATTGGGTGCTGCAGCTGAGAAGATGGGAGCGCAGTCTCAAATCTATCTCCCTGACTGACCAAACCTAAGGGTTTATATAGCAGGAAAGAAATGTGTGAGAAGACAGAAACTCAGGAGGAGCAATAAAACAATCGTAATGAATGAGAGGTGGCATCCCGTTACCTGGATGTGACGAGTTGGTGAGTTCCAGCTCCTTGATCCTTTTCTTAAGAGGCATGAAGGTTGTTTCCTGAGGAAGGAACTCAGATAAAATAAAGACAAATTTCAAGCTTTAAGACCAGAGGGTCAACTTCTATGTTTATCAAAAAATATAATAAACTATCTATGGGACTACTGGGTCAGTTTCAGTGGGATGCATTTCTGAATTGGGAGGGTAGGATAGGAGTCAATTAAAAAGTGTCATTGGAGTAAACACTGGAGGTAGTAAGGAGCAGGGCCTTGGATGTGTCTGGGATAAGAGCACTACAGTCAGAAAAAAATAGCGAGTGTGAAGTTCAGAGGCAGGGGCGTGCCTGGCCTGTCAGGTGAGAGAAGATCAGTGCTGGAGTAAGAGAGCCAGGGGAGAGTCCCAGGAGATGAGGTCAGAGAAGCAAGAATGGCTGCAGACCATGCCAGGCCCCACAGATTGCAGCGAGGGCCGAGGGCACACTGGGGACCCCTTGTAAGGTCTTGAACAAAGGAGGGATAAAAGATAACATTCAACTCCTGTGTTACAAGCACTGTTCTAGTGCTGTTTACGAAATAGTCTGAAAGGGGAGAAGGGTGATATCAGGAAAGCCAATCAGGAGGTTAATGAAAAAACATTAGCCCAAAATGATGGTGCCTTAGACCAGGGTGGCATCGTGAAGATGGCAAAAAGTAATTTTGTAAATATTTATATAAAGTAGAACTGCCATGATCTACTGGCAAGCTAACGAGGGGTGTAAACAGGTTTTGGCCTGGGTAACGGACAGAATGGAGTTGCCTGTAGTCAAGATGAAGTAGAGTGAGTTTGGCTGCGGAAGGATGGAAAATACCAGGCATTCAGTGTGAAATGCACAATTTGTCATTCAAGTAGAAGTGAAAAGGAGGCCGTTGGACATGCCAATTTAAACTTCAGAAGAACTGAACTAGAGATATAAATTTAACATAATCAAAAATAGGTAGTATTCAAAGCCAAGAGTGAGCATACATAGAAGACAGAAATCCGAGAACTCATTCCTGGAACTCCAACACATCCACGAAAAGGAGATGAGGAAGAACTAGCAGAGAGAGGAAGAACAGTTGGAGAGGTAGGAAGAAAACCAGGAGAATACAGTGCTCTAAAGTCCAAGAAAGCTCTTCATGAAGAGGATCTGGGCCCCATGTACCTGATTAACCACATAAAACGGGGACTCAGCATGACCCAGCGGCTTCAGCCACATGGAGGGCAGAGGCAAAAATGGGCAGCCAGTACAGGCGCAGGACGGACAGCACACTTCACGATGACACTTCAGAAGCAGCTTCACTGAACTTTCAGGGAAAGACAAACATGCCCTCTTTCATCTCTTCTATTCAGAACTGTACCAAAGCTTAACAACAACAACAACAACAAAATAGGAAAAAGAAATGAAGTACAAGAATTGGACGGAAAGAGGTAAAAACTCTTCTCTGCTGTTTATATGATGTCTGTACATAAAATCCAAGATAATCTACAGATAAACACTTAGGAACTGATAAGAGATTTTAAAACGTGTTAGATTCAAGATTAGCATGCTTGAATCAACTATTCTACCATACTAAATAAAAACATACTATTTGCATTAACTTCCTATGACCAGTTATGTGCTGGTTATTTACAGGAAGACAGCAGAGGAAACAGAGACACCTGATACGCAATGATTGACGCAATGATTGCTGATTTCCATGGTACAACTTCTCCTCCCACGGTCCATTTGAAGCTACCAGTGTAATGTCACTGAAGCAGAACTGCCACTAGTTGCAGTAACTGTCCCTTGCAAACCGGTGTCAGTGCCAGCACGCCACTGCAAACCAATTAAAATGTTTAATAAAGAAAACATCACATTCACAGATGTTACCAAAACTACAAGATCTATTGTAAAAATCTAACCAAATGGCAATAACATGCAGAGATCTTTTTATAAAAAAAAGTTTTAAAGAACCGAATACTTCAGAAAATGTGATACTAATGGCAGGGAAGAATTGATATTGTTGATGTCAATTCACCGCAAATAATTATAATTTCAGCACAGTTATAATCAAATCTCAACAGAGAATCTTAAAATTCATTGGAAAGAGGAAGTGTTAAAAAATAATTGAGACAATATTTAAGAACAACAAGGTGGGGCGATTTGCACTACTAACAAATGAATCCGTAAATATTTGATATTGATGTCAGAATGAACAAATAAAACAATGTAACTGAATAGAGAGCCCAGGAACACACACAGGAATTTTTAGAAACCTGACAGATACCAGATGCGATGTTACAAATTAGTGTGGAAAGAGCGGTCTTCCAATCAGCAGTTCTGAGGCTATTGAATTTCCATGTGGGAAAATAAACAAAATTCAAATTTCTGTAAGACAAGAAAAAAAATAATCCACCAAGAACAAACTGAACAAGTTGCAAAATATAACAAAGTGTAATCTATCTCAAGTGTATAGGGAGCTCTTAAAATGAATAAATATATTAAACCAAATCGAAGGGCTAAATCCACGAAAAACAATTGTTAAAGTTAGAAAAATAGTGAGCCTTTTTTTTTTTTTAATTCCTTCTTAAAAAAAAAAAAAACGGGATACATGTGCAGAGTTTGTTACATAGGTGTGCGTGTGCCATGGTGGTTTGCTGCACCTGCTGACCCATCCTCTAAGTTCCCGCCCCTCACCCCCCAGCCCCCAACAGGCCCTGGTGTGTGATGCTCCCCTCCCTGTGTCCATGTGTTCTTGTTCAGCTCCCACTTATGAGTGAGAACATGCGGTGTTTGGTTTTCTGTTCTGTGTTAGTTTTGCTGAGGATGATGAAGAGCCTATTTTCATTTAAAAAATCAAAATGTATTTTAAAGTACTCAAATCCATTAAGAATGTTTAAAACTAATTTTAAATTAACAAAATACTTTATTTCCCTATCAAAATGAAAAAAATTAAAAGACTGATTTTTTTTAAAAATCCATAATCTGTGTTCCAGAACTGATTTCTCCATACAGTAAGGGCAACTGTGTAGCCAAACGTATTTTCCAAACTTGGCAGAAGTGCAAATTGGCACAACCTTTTTGGATTGAGATATACTTACAGAAATTTAAGTATGCCTTCTTTGACCAAAAAATTCAAAAAGTTATTCTAAAGAAAGCATAAAAAGTGTAAAGGGTCATATGTAGCCCATTTAAGTGAAGAAATGGAAAATTCTTTGATAACCAAAAAAGCTAGTTCATAGAAGTTCCATATAGTATGATGCATTTTCCATAAAACAAAAAAATTATATGTATTTGAATGATTTAAAATTTTCTGAAAGTAACATGCAGAAGTGAGTATTTCTCCATGCTGAAGTTATGGAGTTCTGTTTTCTTGTTTATATTGTGCTGTGCTTTCTTAATTTTGCAATATTACTCATATATTAGGATAAATCATTTTCAAAAAAATAAGTAAAGCAGACATGCACTTGGGGTTTTTACAAAATATTTTATTGATATGTATTATTTTTAATGTATTATCTCCCATCCTGTGAAAGAATTTTGTGCCCTATCCTAGGAAGGGCTTAACTATAAGAAGGTTGCAAATAAGGGAAAAGTGAGTAGTATATACCACCGCTCTCTCTATTTTGCCAACTAGCTCAGCTACCCCTGGAGTCCTTCATGCGCATGTTCCCATTGGATGCACCTCCCACATGAAGTTTCTTGGTCTCTAAACCAATGAGTCTCTGTGAGTCCATATCCCTACACCACACACACACACACACACACACACACACACACACACACACTCGTATGATGACTCCTGAATCATACTGTGGATTAAAGTTGCTTATTTACATGTCCTGGTAGACTGTAAACCCCCAGAGAATAAGAGAAATGCACTATTCTTTTTATATCTTCCAGAAACAATTAACAAAATACCCTGCATATATTGATGTAAATTACTTATTTGTTGACTAAATATTGCAAAGACTTCATAGATTTAACCTGGACTAATTAGTGGTTACTTTCTTTCTTTTTTTTGAGATGGAGTTTTGCTCTGTCGCCCAAGCTGGAATGCAATGGCGCCATCTCGGCTGACCACAACCTCTGCCTCCCAGGTTCAAGCAATTCTTCTGCCTCAGCCTCCCGAGTAGCTGGGATTAAAGTCATGCGCCACCATGCTCGGCTAATGTTGTATTTTTAGTGGAGACAGGGTTTCTCCATGTTGGTCAGGCTGGTCTCGAACTCCTGACCTCAGGTAATCCACCCACCTCGTTCCCCCAAAGTGCTGGGATTACAGGCGTGAGCCACCACACCTGGCCGGTTACTTTTTATAACTTGAAAATAAGTAATTTTTGAAGAAATCAAAGTCCTTTTTATTTAAAAAATAAGTAATTACACAAATAATGAATGACATTGGGTTCAACTATAATTGTATTTGAGAAGATTACATTTAATTGATGGATAAGTGATCTATAGTGATTTATGATTGGAAATATAAGGGACACCTTTTTTCATATTTTTATCTGTGCCATAGAAGCCAAAAATATTCTTTCATAAAACATACTTTGAGGCCTCTGTTAGAGACAGACAATAAGAATGGATGAAACAGGATCTACTCCAATACATCAATTTCTTAGTTATCATGAAGTATTTTATTTGCTGGATAAAAAGAGATTGATGTATAAACTAAGTTGATAATAACAGCTACCATTTACTAAAAACCTGCCACGCTGAGTGTCTTGTTTTCATTCTCTCCAACCCCATGAAAAGCCTTGTGTAGTGAGGTAAGGAGCAGATATTCTAACTAAGCTCTATTAACTTAAAACCAAAACTCTCAACCAATAGATCCACTTTTTTACAGATAAACTAAAAGCAGTTTAGTAGCGATTTCAGCAATGTAGTCAAAGTTTCTGGTGCTATGTCTTCAAATTTTCATGGATCATAACACATCTGCAGTACAGTTGTGACCAAATTACTATATCCACTGCATTTACCAAAAATAAAATGATACATAAAAAGTCCTCGGGAAAACTATTCTCCTGAAATATCTTTATAGTGATGCCTGGGGGAAAAAAACCTCATTTAGTTTCAGTGCTGTTTGTAATTAGCATGGCATTCCCTTTTATGTCTAAAAATAGAATTACAATCATCATTTTAACACTATATATACATTGATCTAGCTTTTATATTTTATTTGGATGAAAATAGAATAGCAAAAAAGTCCATGTTTTCTTAAAAATACTTATGATGAAAGCTGGATGTATTATCACATATCTAGCTTATAAAACTAGCTACCCAATAGCGTATAATGAAATATTGTTCCTTTATTTAACAATTGCTTTTTGTCTGTGGGCACAGGTCACGGATGAAACTATAAGAAAGCAATGCAGTGCAACTGCTATTTCAGTCTTGCCTGTGCCCGGGTGTAATTAACAAATGGATCGTATGTAAACAGTTACATACTTCATAGCACAATTCCAAACTCACATCTCACATTTTAGAGACCTACCTTTAGAAAAGCTCTTTCTTTTGTCTCATATTTTCTTTAGATTTTATTATACTGCTTCAGAAACACTGTAAGCTTCACAGGAAAAGGATTATTTTGCAAAGTTGCAGATCCAATACATTGCTTTGGTTTTACGTACAAAGTAAGTACAGGAAAATTTCGCATGCAAATAAAGAGGTTCAATAAAATGTCACACAGGCATCTTCTATTCATTTTCAGCCAGTACTTTGTCATTTGAGTGACACGTCCTAGCAGGCACTGCACTCTGTGGCAAGAGTGTAGATTCAGGAACTAGACAATCTGGATACCACGCAGCTTCCTGACGGGCACACTGGTCTCCACGACTGCATTGTGGGTGACTCTAATAAACCTACTCAGATATTTGAATAGCTTTTCTGTTGTTTGATAGAGAAAAAAGAATGGCTGGACATAACACCAGTTTTTGATTACCAAAGCTACAATTCTTTGTTTTGGGTTTTCTTGAGACAGGGCCTCACTCTGTCACCAGCTGGAGTGCAGTGGCACAATCCCAGCTCACTGCAGCCTCAACCTCCAGGGCTCAAGTGATCCTCCCACCTCAGCCTCCTGAGTAGCTGGGACTACAGATGTGCACCACCATGCCCAGGTAATTTTTAAATTTTTTTGTAGAGATAGAGTCTCACTATGTTGCTCAGGCCGCTCTCACACCCCTGAGTTCAAGCAGTCTCCCTCTTTGGCCCCTCAAAGTGCTGGGACTACAGGTGTGAGCCCATCATGCCCGGCCCAAAGAATTACAAATCTTAACCTTTATCCAAAGTCTAATGAATTTGATATAATGCTTTATTGGGGATAAAAGAATTAATTTTAGCTAATTATCTCAAAAAGGACTTTTATGTAAAGATTCTGTCCTTGCATATATTTTCTGGACATAAGCGAGGACATCATTTGTGTCTGATTTTGGTTACAAAGTGCACAGGCACCGCTTCACTCTGCTAATCAGGCTTTAATGTGTCATGTTACGTTGCTCTCAAATTGTGAACATACGGTAGTTTATAAATAAACGTCTCAAGGACTTAGATAGCTTCTGAAGATTACGGAGCTGGAAGAGCTACTCGGAGAAACTGAAATACCTTCTAAACTGCATTTTCAAGTTTCTTCTTAAATCTTCAAATTGGATGATTAGAGAGAAAGCATGAGTAGATCTGCTTCTTGCCTTTGGGGATTGAGAGAGGTTTGGCGTCTTTAATAAGCCTCTTGAAATATACAGATTTATTTAATATATGTCACAATCTAGAGAGAATTATGATATCAAATGCTTTTTATGAAATGCAGTGTATATAATAGAGAATACGATATTGTTTTCTGAACTTCTTTCCTACATGCTACGATATTCAAAGAGTAATTCAGCATGGCCTCCAGTCCTGCAGCTCATCCATGTTGCGTTTTGGACTCAAGGCCTCCAACCTGCGGTGGCCAACAGGAAATATAGTCATTGTGATCTTGCTCTTGGAGATGTGATGATAATTACTGCAGAAGTCATAGGAAATGTCTTTTTTGCCCTATAGACTGTGAGATTATGTGTATCATTTAGTAGCTTATTCCCTGAATCCTTAAAAATTAATTCAGGTTTACCATCAGATTTTAGATTTTCCTCCATTTGTAGCTTTGGTTATGACATCAGTTTTGTGAACAAAGTAAACTCAATACATTATAAAATGCTGAAGTAACATATCGTTTTCCCTAAGGCTTACCTCTTTTATTTGATTTAAGGGAAATGTTTTACTTTCTGTGGGGGCTTAGTGTATTCATGTGGAGAAATTCATCCTTCTTGGTTTTTGGGTTTTGTATTCCTTTTTTTTTTTTTTGAGACGAAGTTTTGCTCTTGTTGCCCAAGCTGGAGTGCAATGGTGCGATCTCGGCTGACTGCAATCTCTGTCCCCTGGGTTCAAGCAATTCTCCTGTCCCAGATTTTTGTATTCTTAAAGGCCAACACATATGTTTGGATGGCCTCATGCTCATCTGTGTACACCATGGCAGAACCCAGTATATTGTTTTGTTTACAACCCCCCAAAATAGTGAAAAAAATGAAACACCACCATTTTTATCTTGAGCACCTCTTCATTGTTTTTAATGCATTTGGGTGGTGGCAGAAAAGATCATTCACCAAAACCTTGCTAAGCACATTTTCTAGGCAGGGAGAGTGTTACTGCTCAGTTTTCCAGTCACACGTGCTCTAGTATCTTTCTCCTAATTTAGGCATCACTGGCAACAATCAGCTTGTCAGATTTATACAGTAGATGAAAATGGAAAAGATAAAAATCGAGTCCAAGGCTGCTTTTATTCTGAAGTTTAAATGGCAGCTATTATCATTTCATGTAGCCCATTATGTGTGAATGATATCTAGGACTGTACGGTTTCATCATGAGTTTCCATGAGCTTCTTCTCATTTTTACATATTTTATTTTAATCAGTGGAAAATCACGATATTAGAGATTCCACTGGTGCCCTGAAAGACATGCTATGTGAAATTTTTGTTTCAAAACATTATTTCAAAATAAATAATGTATACTTCCCATGATTAGATGCAAATGAGATGACATGAAATATGTTTACAATGCTGTTTACATTCAAATATAAGTTTACATGTACTTTAAATCCTATAACAAAATTATGTAAATAAACCCAAAGTATAAAGTTAAACTCTTTTTCAAAAACATGTAGATATAAAAGTCAAATATTGTCTAGTTAATTATCAGAATTAAATTTTAACAGCAAAGCTGTGTGGTGTCGATGCCAGGTTATATCATATTAAAAGGGCTCATTTACCAACAATGAATGTATTTATTCATCTAAAGCAGGGTTTCTCGACCTCAGTGCTATGGACATTTGGGGCCAGATAATTGTTTGTTATGGAGGATGTCCCATGCACTGAAGGAGGTTTAGTAGCATCCCTGGCCTCTACCCACCAGGTACCTGGACTCTATCTACCCAGCAGTGTGACAAGCAAAGAATGTCTCCAGACATGGCCAAATATCCTCTTGGTGCAAAGTTGCCTCCAGTTGAAAATCACTGATATAAAACAAACATACTTGAGAGTCTCAAGTGCCTGGCACTGTGTTTGGGGCTAAGGATGCAGAGATAATTAAGATCCAGTTCTTTAAAACTCAGATCGAGATGTGGAGACATGTAAACATCAATGCAAGTAATAAAGGAATGCTCAAAGACCTGTGCCCTGATTTACTCAACATATTTCCAAACGAACAATCCTATGTACCTCATTTGAAAGGCCCATTCAAGAGAAAACTCTTTCTCATCGATCTATTATATTTCTTATCCAAACATACATTTTCTAGTTGATATACTTCTTCAGACCCTATCCTTGCCAAAGACACAGTTCCATAGACTCGGATAGCAGAGTGCAATTCAGTATTTCTGGTCACAGTTTAATATAACTCTTCCAGCTTATTGACTCATCAGTCAATCTTGCTTCTCTATAAGCAAACACCCAAAACACGGTCAGGTATTTGTCAGTTCAGGTGAACTAAGACCATTCAGCTTGGGTCAAAACTCTCAGTGAGCTCTCTCCGTCTATGTGACTCTAAAATGCATGAAGTTACTTCCGTATCTCAGGTATTTCCTTGTAAAATACCTCAAAATAATTCCCATTCCTCTCCTAAAAAATTGCTGCCTGGATAGGCATATGATAATGTTTTATTTATGTTTTATTTTGTAATACTATATTTCTAAAAGGCTCTAAAGAGCATATTCATATCTTCCTATCGGTTAAATGGAGAAAGCGAAGAGAAGATCCTCAGAGTAGATTTCAGGTGAGATTGCTTCTTTAATGTCAGTCACTGTCAGAGGCAAAAATCAACAGAGATTTTTTTTCTTTTAGTTCAAAATTCTAATAAAATTGTGTAAGAAGCCTTTATTTTAGTTTATTTTATTCTATTCTATTTTATTTTTATTTTAATTTTATGTTTTGACATGGATTCTTGCTGTTTTTGCCCAGGCTAGAGTGCAATAGAGCAATCTCTGCTCACCGCAACCTCCACCTCCTGCCTCCCAGGTTCAAGCAGTTCTCCTGCCTCAGCCTCCCAAGAAGCCTTTAATTTTATATTCTTTTTTTTTTTTTTTGAGACGGAAGTTTGTTCTTGTTGCCCAGGCTGGAGTGCAGTGGCACGATCCCTGCTCACTGCAACCTCCACCTCCCAAGTTCAAGTGATTCTTGGGCCTCAGCCCCCTGAGTAGCTGGGATTACAAACGCCCCCCACCAACCAGATAATTTTTGTATTTTTAGTAGAGACAGGGTTTCACCATGTTGCCCAAGGTGATCCTCCTGCCTCGGCCTCCCAAAGTGCTGGGATTACAGGCGTGAGCCACTGCGCCCGGCCTTATTTTTATATTCTTTACATCAAGGAGAAAACTACCAAATGAAAGCCAACTTTAATACCATTAACTCTTTAACTGAGATGTTGTTATTTGAAAATATTATGCCAGAATTATTTTTGAACGTTTATCGGACATTCTGCTAAGAATTTTGCTTAGATCACTTCACCTAGTCCTCAGAATAACAATTTATCATTATTATCATTTTACATGTAAGGAAACTGAGACTTAGTTAAATAATTTATTCAAGATCATATAGCTGGTTAATAGAGGAAGTTAAATTTAAACCTTCCTACTCTGAGCTACTCTTCGTGAGGCAATGGGTAGATTTGCTGGCAATATGTTATCTAAAGACAACTTAAATGGGATAGCACACTCTTTCCTCTTGGACTGCTTCTCTAGGGATAGCTTATGGTATTATAAGGAAATTCTGAACTTGATTTCTTTATAGGGGCAACTCAGTAGTTCCAAATGACAGCTCACTAGGCTTCTCAAGGGGGTTCACATTGTTATTGTTATTATTATTATTATTTTGAGACAAAGTTTGGAGTTTCACTCTTGTCTGCAGTGGTGCAATCTCGGCTCACTGCAACCTCCGTGTCCTAAATTCAAGAGGTTCTGCTGCCTCAGCCTCCCGAGTAACTGGGATTACAGGCGCTTGCCACCATGCCCAGGTAATTTTTTGTATCTTTTTTTTTTTTTTTGAGACAGAGTCTCGCTCTGTTGCCCAGGCTGGGGTGCAGTGGCCAGATCTCAGCTCACTGCAAGCTCCGCCTCCCGGGTTTAGGCCATTCTCCTGCCTCAGCCTCCAGAGTAGCTGGGACTACAGGCGCCCACCACCTCACCTGGCTAGTTTTTTGGATTTTTTAGTAGATACGGGGTTTCACCATGTTAGCCAGGATGGTCTCGATCTCCTGACCTCGTGATCTGCCCTTCTCGGCCTCCCAAAGTGCTGGGATTACAGGCTTGAGCCACCTCACCTGGCCAATTTTTTGTATCTTTAGTAGAGACGGGGTTTCACCATGTTGGTCAGGCTGGTCTCAAACTCCTGACCTCGTGATCTGCCTGCCTAAGCCTCCCAAAGTGCTGGGATTACAGGTGTGAGCCACCGCATCTGGCCCACATTATTTTTTAAGTTGTCCCAGCTTAGTATCATTCTTTGATTAATGTTTTAACTCTTGTGAAAGGGGTTATTGTATGTTACTATTCAACATTGACTAAAGTCTCTATTCAAAGTAATGAAACAAGAAAACAATTAGAAAGGAAATACAGAATAGTGAGTTTTCTCTGCAGGAAGCAATTGGTATTAACTGTGAAGAGAGAAGAAGGAAACAAACTTCTGTAGTCTTGGAAACATTATTTGAGTATGTGTTGAGGCTACATGGATATATAGAGTACACACACACAGACACACACACATAAAATCATTGAGTTGCATACTTAAGACTTGAGTATTTTGTTGCACGTTTGCTCTCCTATAATTAAAAATAATAATAATAATAATAATAATAATAGTGCCAGATTTCTTCCTAAACCTGCATCGTATGAGCCACTCAGGACCATATTTTATTGTGGAATCATAAACCATATTGAAATATTTATATCCCTATTTATTTTACTTTATTTTATTTTATTTTATTTTATTTATTTCATTTTTTATTTTTTGAGACTGCATTTTGCTGTGCCACCCAGGCTGGAGTGCAATGGAACGATCTCAGCTCACTGCGACCTCCTCCTCCTGGGTCCATGGGATTCTCGTGCCTCATCCTCCCAAGTACATGGTATTACAGGTGCACCCTCATGCCCGGCTAATTTTTGCATTTTTATTAAAGATGGTGTTTTGTCATATTGGCCAGGCTGATCTCGAACTCCTGACATCAGGTGATCCACCTGCCTTGGCCTCCCAAAGTGCTGAGATTACAGGCATGAGCCACGGCCCCCAGCCTATATCCCTACTGCTATCCATTTCATCGCCTGATGGGAAATCAGCCAAGAAGAGTGTGAAAGTGTTGATCACTTTTTTTTTTTTTTTTTTTTTGAGACGGAGTCTGGCTCTGTCGCCCAGGCTGGAGTGCAGTGGCCGGATCTCAGCTCACTGCAGGCTCCGCCTCCCGGGTTCCCGCCATTCTCCTGCCTCAGCCTCCCGAGTAGCTGGGACTACAGGCGCCCGCCACCATGCCCGGCTAGTTTTTTTGTATTTTTAGTAGAGACGGGATTTCACCGTGTTAGCCAGGATGGTCTCGATCTCCTGACCTCGTGATCCGCCCGCCTCGGCCTCCCAAAGTGCTGGGATTACAGGCTTGAGCCACCGCGCCCGGCCAAGTGTTGATCACTTTTATTGGCATTACTGACCTTTACCTCTCTGAGGAGGAGTCAGCTATGGATCAGACTGTCTTATCTCAGTACATATTCTAAATACAGAGCTCATGCAACATACGTACTTTTATTACAACTGCAAGAACCTGAAGAAGTAGGAACAGGCAATTTAAAGTGGAATAATAAGCTTACTGCAAATTATGATTTTTAACCTACCTTTTAAAAAACATCTGAAATTTTTTTAAATTTTTTTAATTTTTAATTTTTGTGGATACATAGTATATGTTTACGGGGTAGATGAAATGTTTTGATACAGGCATGGAATGTGAAATAATCACATCGTAGAGAATGGGGTGTCCATCCCCTCAAGCATCTATCCTTTGTTCTACAAAAAATCCAGTTTTACTCTTGCAGTATTTATTTAATTTATTTATTTTTTATTTTTTGAGATGGAGTTTCACTGTGTTGCCCAGGCTGAAGCCCAATGGTGCAATCTCGGCTCACTGCAACCTCCACCTCCTGGGCTCAAACAATTCTCCTGCCTCAGCCTCCCAAGTAGCTGTGATTACAGGCGCCCGCCACCATGCTCGGCTAATTTTTTGTATCTTTAGTAGAGACAGTTTCACCATGTTGGCCAGGCTAGTCTCGAACTCCTGACCTCAGGTGGTCCACCCACCTCGGCCTCCAAAGTGCTAGGATTACAGACGTGAGCCACTGCACCCGGCCACTCTTGTAGTTACTTTTAAATGTACAATTAAATCATTGTTGACAATAGTCACCCTGTTGTGCTATCAAATAGTAGGTATTATTCATTCTATTATTTTTGTACCCATTAACCATCCCCACCTCCACCCTAGGAATTTATTTTATATGTGGTAAATGATCAGCAGGATTAGTAAATATTACAATGTTAGAGATATACATTCAATTTATTAGCAATAAAAAGAAAATTAAATTGTTTAACAATATAATTTACAGTCGATAATGAAAATATTATGACCAAAATCAAAATAAAAACATTTTTTCTAAGGCAAATAATTTTTAAAAACACAATTTATGAAAGAATACAAACTAGAAATAAATTTAACAAATTGTATGTACAACCTTCTAGGGGAGGTAATACCTTTTCTTCCAATCTTAGTTTCATGGCTGAAACCCCTATACCAAAAAACAGATTAACAAGAGAAAAGCTTGCAAATGTATTTAATATAAGTTTTACATAACACAGATGCCTTCAGAAATGAAAGTCCAAAGAAACAGAGAAAACTGTTTTACGTGAGGCTGGATGAAAAAGTAGATCGTTGTGAAGAAGTACAATCGGCCGAAAGGGGTGTGATCTAATGGTAATAAACTGAGGGGAATGTAGCAAGGTCTGTTTGTTCAGATTCTTCTCTGTGTCCTTGCATCTTTAGAGATAAAGATGTTTCTTTCCTCCAGGTATAGAGAAGGTAGTAGTCTAAGCTCATGTTGTTCAAAATGTGGCCTGTGACCAGCCCCAGCAGCAGCAGCATCCGAGAGCATGCTGGATTATGACGTGGAGAACACCAGGACCCACCCAAGCCTACAAAACTAGAACCTATAATCTTGGCAAGACTGCAAGTGATTGACATACATTAATTCTACGAGAAGGGGAGGGGAGCAGAAGGAAGGGAAGGAGAAGGGGAATGAGGGAAGGAAAAGGGGAGGGAGAAAAGGAGAGAGGAAGAAAGAAAAAGAAAATCATAAATAGAATCCAGGCTGGACACAGTGACTCATGCCTGTAATCCCAGCACTTTGGGAAGTGAAGGCGGGAGGATCACTTGAGGCCAGGAGTTCGAAACCAGCCTGGACAAAAGGAGAGAGACCTCATCTCTATAAAATTTGTTTAAAAATTTAGACGGGCAGCACGGTGGCTCACTCCTGTAATCCCAGCACCTTGGGAGGCTGAGGTGGGCAGATCACGAGGTCAGGAGATGGAGACCATCCTGGCTAACATGGTGAAACTCTGTCTCTACTAAAAATGCAAAAAGTTAGCCGGGCGTGGTGGTGGGTGCCTGTAGTCCAAGCTACTCAGGAGGCTGAGGCAGGAGAATGGAGTCAACCTGGGAGGTGGAGGCTGCAGTGAGCCGAGATTGCACCACTGTACTCTAGCCTGGGAGACAGAGTGAGACTCTGTCTCAAAAAATAATAATAATAATAATTTTAGACGGGCATGCCTGTACTCCCAGCTAATTGGAAAGCTAAGGCATCACTTGAGCCCAGGAGTTTGAGGCTGCAGTGAGCCAAGACTGCACCACTGCACTCCAGCCTGGGCCACAGAGTGAGACTATCTGTTTTAAAAAGTAAAAATAAAAATAGAAATAAATAAATAAAATCCAAAACTGCTTACTCTCCAAGGCCACAAGGGTCAGGAGAGAACTCTCTTGACTAGACCCCATGGAAATATACATATGGGCAAGCAAGCCTTCCTTACAATCTGAACTGTAGCTATAACCCATTCAGCACAGGAGGTAGGAGGGGGCTCCAGGCTCACTTCCATTGCCCTGAATCTGATAATCCAGGACAGGTACTCATTCACCAGGTCACCATCTAGATAGTTTTGGTTAATGGAAATACGTTGTGTATTTGGAATTACTAGGCTAACCAGCATTCCTGGTTATTTTTCTGATCACTGGAGAATCATTTCTAGGATGCTTCCATACTGTAACCCCTTGGCGCACTGTGTTTGCATTTTATCAATGCAAATAAAATATCAGCCAATAATTGTATCCTTCGTATGCCTTGTCCCTTTTTGAATGGAAAGACCCCTTGTCTATGATGACTGATGTGCCGGTCATCCTTTTCTAAGCACCGAATCCTGTCCTGGAACTTCTTACTCACTTTACAGCAGGTATATTTCTTGAATACATTATCTGCTAAATTGAATGTATGAAATAAAAATTACAACATCAGAAAAAAAAATTTTACTGGAAAGGGGACTGTAAAATAAGAATTTACAAGTACCTACTATCAAGAGAAAAATTTTAAGGTAGAACATTAATAAATTGATGACAGTTTATTTGAAATTTTGTACTTCATTTTTACAAATAGATCTGGTAATAACCATTAGTACTTAATGTTTAGAGAAAATTAGTTCTTCACACTTGAAGATTGGTGAAGTACAACTTTTTGTAAACGTGGAAAATTTAAAAATGTCTTGAAATTAACCTGTAGAAAAATATGAATGAAATAAATGCTATTGCTGTACCTCAGACTTTAAAAAATCAAAAGCACTTTCTAGATTAATCTGAGTAATCACAGGCCACTTAAAGTAACCAGGAATATAAAGTGGAACAACCAACCTCAGTTCCCTGCCTCCGAAGGTTGAGACCTATTTTAGTTCATCTCACGCTGCTACAACGAAATTCCACACACTAGGTAATTTATAATCAGCAGAAATTTATTTGGCTCAAAGTTTGGAGTCTGGGAAGTCCACAATTGAGAAAATGCATCTGCATCTGGTGAGGGACTTCTGTTGTGTCGTAACCTGGCAGAAAGCATCACGTGGGAGAGAGAAAAGGAGGCCACGCTCATCCTTTTACATGGAACTAACTCCTGAAACAGTGGCATCCATCCGTTCATGAGAGGGAAGCCCTCATGACCTAAGCATCTCGTAGTGGTCCCACTTTTCCACACTACCGCACTGAAGATGTTTCTCACCCATGAACCTTGGATGACGAACTTAAACCCTAGCAACACCCTAGCTGATTCACAGATATTTATGCTAAAGCCTAGTTGATACAGTTTGGTATTTGTTCCCTCAAAATCCCACGTTGAAATGTGATCCCCAATGTTGGAGGTGGGGTCTAGTGGGAGGTATTTGGTTCGTGGGAGTGGATTCCTCAGTATGGCGTCATGCCCTCCCTGTAGTAATGAGTTTACACAAGAGCTGGTTGCTCAAAACATCCTGACATCTCTCTTGCTTCCTCCCTCACCATGTGACACATCTGCTCCTCCTTCGCCTTCCACCATGAGCAGAAGCCTCCTGAAGCCTCACCAGAAGCTGAGCAGATGCTGGGGTCATGCTTGTGCAGCCCACAGAACTGTGAGCCAAATAAATTCCTTTTCTTTAAACATTACCCAGCCTCAGAGATTCCTGTGTAGGAATGCAAATGGACTAACACACTAGTTGTTTTCAGATATTTGTAAGTATTATCATCCTTCATCCAAAGACAATTTTTAAAATATTTTAAATGAAAATAGTTTAAGAAATATGGAGCTGGATAGTAAAAGAGAAAAATATTATCTTAATATAATTTTCGTGGGTTTATACATCAAACATTAAGTGGGCAAAGTCTTAAAGCACTTGCACAAAGCTGAAAAACAAGGAAAAAGAAGTTACCTAGTAGATCTCTAACAGCCATGCAGAACTGATCTGTGCAGCAGTTAGTACAAAGTCAATCATACATGGAAAATCAGATAATATGAGTTTGAAAGCTTTGAGACATTTCCAATTTGGAGTAACAGAATGTTAGCCAGCATGTGCCAATACAGCCTTGCCAGTTACTTATTGCTGACATTCATTCTGATTAACCCATTATTAGCCTGAGCTGAGTTGATCAGTATAGTTTACATCTCCCTGGGTTAACTACAGTCCATCCTCATTATTTGCAGAATCCAGATTTATGAATTTGCCTGCTCATTAAAATGTATTTGTAACCCTCAAAACAATACTCCCAAGTGCTTTCCTGGTCATTTATGGACATGCACAGAGAGGGGAATTTGTTTAATTATTTATTTATTTATTTATTTCAGTAGGTTTTGGGGGACCAGGTCGTGTTTGGATACACCAATAAGTTCTTTAATGATGATTTCTGAGATTTTGGTGCACCCATCAAGTGGGCAGTGTATACTGTACCCAACGTGTAATCTTTTGTCCCTCACCCTCTCCCACCCTTTCCCCAAGTCCCCAGAGTCCATTGTATCATTCTTAGGTTTTTGCATCCTCATAGTTTAGCTGCCACTTATGAATGAGAACATACGATATTTTGTTTTCCATTCCTCAGTTATTCACTTAGAATAATGGTCTCCAATTCCATCCAGGTTCCTATGAGTGCCACTCTTTTGTTCCTTTTTATGGCTGAATAGTATTCCATGGTATATATTTATACCACAATTTCTTTATCCACTTGTTAATTGATGGGCATTTGGGCTGGTTCCATATTTTTGCGATTGCGAATTGTGCTGCTATAAACATGCATGTGCAAGTATCTTTTTTCCTATAATGACTTATTTTCCTCTAGGTAGATACCCAGTAGTGGGACTGCTGGATCAAATGGTATTTCTACTTTTGGAACTCAGTTCTTTAAGGAATCTCCACACTGTTTTCCATAGTGGTTGTACTAGTTTTCATTCCCACCAGCGGTGTAAAAGTGTTCCATTTTCACCACATCCATACCAACATCTGTTTGTTTTTTTAATTTTTTGATTGTGGCCATTCTTGTCGGAGTGATTTTGATTTGTATTGTGGTTTTGATTTATATTTCCCTGATAATTAGTGATGTTGAACATTTTTTCATATGTTTGTTGGCCATTTGTGTATCGTCTTTTGAGAATTGTCTATTCATGTCCTTAGCCCACTTTTTCTTGCTGATTTTGAGTTCCTTGTAGGTTCTGACTATTTGTGCTTTGTTGGACATATAAATTGCAAAGATTTTCTCCCATTCTGTGGGTTGTCTGTTTACTCTTGATTTTTTTTTTTTTTTTTTTTTTTTTTTCTCTGCAGAAGCTTTTTAGTTTAATTAAGTCCCATCTATTTATCTTTGTTTTTGTTGCATTTGTTTTTGGGTTCTTGGTCATGAAGTCTTTGCCTAAGTCAATATCTTGAAGCCTTTTTCTGATATTATCTCCTATAATTTTTATGGTTTCAGGTCTTAGAGTTAAGTCTCTGATCCATCTTGAAATGATTTTTGTATAAGGTGAGAGAGGAGGATCTAGTTTTACTCTTCTATATGCGGTTTGCCAATTATCCAAGCATCATTTGTTGAATAGGGTGTCTTTTCCCCACTTTATGGTTTTGTTTGCTCTGTCAAAAATCAGCTGGCTGTGAGTATTTGGGTTTACTTCTGGGTTCTCTATTCTGTTCCATTGGTCTATGTGCCTATTTTTATGTCAGTATCATGCTGTTTTGGTGACTATGGCTTTATAGTATGGTTTAGAAGTAGGGTAATGTGATGCTTCCAGATTTGTTCTTTTTGTGTAGTCTTGCTTTGGCTATGCGGGCTATTTTTTTGTTCTGTATGAATTTTAGGATTGTTTTTTCTTGTTGTGTGGAGAATAATGGTGGTATTTTGATGGGAATTGCATTGAATTTGTAGATTGCTTTTGGAAGTATGTTAATTTTCACAATACTGATTCTACCCATCCATGTGCATGGAATGTGTTTCCATTTGTGTTGTCTATGGTTTCTTTCAGCAGTATTTTGTAGTTTTCCTTGTAGAAGTCTTTCACCTCCTTTTTAAAGTATGTTCCTAAGTATTTTATTTTATTTTATTTTTTGAAGCTGTTATAAAAGGGGATCAGCTCTTGATTTGATGCTCAACTTGTCACTGTTGGTGTATAGTAGAGCTACTGATTTGTGTACATTAATTGCAAGAGGAAAATTTTGAGTCCCCTTATGCACAGGTCCCCAGCCAAGGTCAACAGTCGGCCTCTGCTTTCTTGTTTTAGTTTCATTCAGAGCTGACCAGAGGATGGAGCTGGGTGGGGCAGTGCAGCCTAGTGCAAGAAGCTCCAGCCCTGTGCCTGTCTGACATGGGTCAGTGGAACTGCCTCAGGCAAATCACACTTTTGAACCTTGTTTTCTCTTTTCTAAAACAGAATTTTAGAAATTCTCGAAAATATGAAAAGAAAATGGAATCTAGTCATCTTTGGGATTTATGATCATGTCATCTGTGTCAAGATATGTGGATATGTGGATATATCTCTATCTGCATCTGTATCTATCAGCGTTTCCCCAAGGAGCAATGACACCATGTTTGCTAATTCATTATTGGCAGTAACTTTATAGAACATAACTACAGTAAATGACAAGAATCAACTATATATAAATGTATTTATTATATGTCCTCTCTTAATTTAATTTTGTAGTGTAATTACTTATATATTACATAGATTTATCTTACTTGATTTTAAATTTTTTCATATAAGCTACAGTCAAACTTCACTTAAGGATGGAGATTCATTCTAAGAAATGCATCATTAGGCAACTTCACCATTGTGCAAACATCAGAGAGCGTACTATGCAAACCTAGATGGAATAGCATACTACACACCTGGGCTATCTAGTACAAGCTATTGCTTCTAGGCTACAAACCTGTACAGCATGTGACTGTACTGAATACTGTAGGCAATTATAACATAGTGGTATTTGTGTATCTAAACATATGTCAACATAGAAAAGGTACGGTAAAAATATGGTATAAAAGATCAAAAATGGTCCACCTGCATAGGGCACTTACCATGAATGAAGTTTGTAAGACTGAAAGATGCTCTTAGTGAGTTGGTGACCAGTAAATGAATGTGAAGGCCTAAGATGTTATTGTGCACTACTGTAGACTTTATAAGCACTGTACACTTAGACTACACTAAATTTATTGTTAAAATTTCTTCCTTCAAAAATAGATTCACCTTGGTTTACTGTATCTTTTTTACTTATAAACTTAATTTTTTTGACTCTTCTGTAATAACACGTAGCTTAAACCACAAACATATTGTTCAGCTGTACAAAAATATTTTCTATCTTTATATCATTATTCTATAGGCTTTTGTCTATGTTCAAACTTTTTTTTTTACTTTTACAATTAAAAGAGAAAACTAAGACATGTGCACACACATTAGCCTAGGCCTACATGAGGTCAGGGTCATCAACATCACTGTCTCCCACATCCACATCTGGTCCCACTGGAAGGTCTTCAGGGGAGGTAACATGCATGAAGCTGTCATCTCCTATGGTAACAATGCCTTCTTCTGCATACCTCCTGAAGGACCTGCCTGAGGCTGCTTCACAGTTCGCTCCTTCTAATATAAGTAGAAAGAGTATATTCTGAAATGACAATAAAAAGTTTAACACAGTAAAATACACAAACCAGTAACTCAGTCTTTTGTACATGTTTGTACATGCTCGTCTTTAAATGACTGGGAGCACAGTAGGTTTGTTTACACCACATCACCACAAACACAGGACTAATGCATCATGCTAAGACTTTATGATGCCTACGATGTCACTAGGCAACAGAAATTTTTCAGCGCCATTATTATCTTACAGAACCACCATTATATAAGTGGTCCATTGATGATCAAAACACGTTACTGGCACGTGACTGTATGTATAAGTACAAATTGGATAAAATATATGTAACTTTATTCTATCTAAAATTATTTCCTAAAATAATGCTAAGTATTTTAAAAATAATGCTCTTTCACATTAAAAGCCAGTGAATTTTTTTGGTTTTTGTTTTTTGCCAATAATAATTTTTTTACATTTCTAACTTTTAAGTTCAGAGGTACATGTGCAGGATGGGCAGGTTTGTTACATAGGTAAACGTGTCATTGTGGTTTGTTGTAGAGATTATTTCCTCACCCAGATATTAAGCCTAGTACTCATTAGTTATTTTCCCTGATCCTCTCCCTCCTCCCACCATCTGCCCTCCAGTAGGCCCCGGTGTGTGTTGGTCCCTCTTATGTATACACGTGTTCTAATCATTCAACTCCCACTTACAAGTGAGAACATGCAGTGTTTGGTTTTCTGTTCCTGTATTAATTTGCTAAGGATAATGGCCTCTAGCTCCATCCATGTCCCTGCAAAGGATATGATCCCCTTCCTTTTTATGGCTGCATAATATTCCATGGTGTATATGTACGTTTTCTTTATTCAGTATATCATTGATGGGCGTTTAGGTTGATTCCATGTCTTTGCTATTGTGAATAGTGCTGCAGTGAACATACACATGCATGTGTCTTTACAATAGAATGGTTTATATTCCTTTGGGTGTATATCCAGTAATGGGATTGCTTGGTCAAATAGTATTTCTCTCTCTAGGTCTTTGAGGAATCACCACAGGGTCTTCCACAATGGTTGAACTAATTTACACTCCCACCAACAGTGTAAAAGCATTCCTTTTTCTCCACAACCTTGCCAGCATCTGTTTTTTGACTTTTTAATAAAAGTCATTCTGACTGGCAAGAGATGGTATCTCATTGTGGTTTTGATTTGCATTACTCTAATGATCAGTGAATGCTCAGCTTTTTCTCATATGTCTGTTGGCCACATGTATGTCTTCTTTTGAGAATTGCCTGTTCATCTCCTTTGCCCACTTTTTAATGGAGGTTTTTTTTTTTCCTTATAAATTTGTTTAAGTTCCTTATAGATGCTGGATATTAGACCTTTGTCAGATGCGTAGATTGTGAAAACTTTCTCCCATTTTGTAGGTTGTCTGTTTACTCTGTTGATAGTTTCTTTTGCTGTGCAGAAGTTCTTTAGTTTAATTAGATTCCATTTGTCAATTTTTGCTTTTGTTGTAATTGCTTTTGGTGTCTTCATCATAAAATCTTTTCCTGTGCCTATGTCCTGTATGGTATTGCCTGGATTTTCTTCTAGGGTTTTTATTGTTTTGGGTTTTACATTTAAATCTTTAATCCATCTTGAGTTGACTTTTGTATATGGTGCCCAGTTTCAATTTTCTGCATATGGCTAGCCAGTTCTCCCAACACCATTTATTATATAGGGAATCCTTTCCCCATTGCTTGTTTTTGTCAGGCTTGTCAAAGATCAGATGGTTGTAGGTGTGACGTCTTATTTCTGGGCTCTCTACACTGTTCCATTGGTCTATGTGTCTGTTTTTGCACCAGTGCCATGCCATTTGGGTTACTGTAGCACTGTAGTATAGTCAGGTAGCATGATGCCTCCAGCTTTATTCTTTTTCCTTAGGATTGCCTTGGTTATTCAAGCTCTTCTTTGGTTCTATATTAATTTTAAAATACATTTTTCTAGTTGTGTGAAGAATGTCAATGGTAGTTTAATAGAAATAGCATTGGAATTAGAAATAAAAATCTATAAATTGCTTTGGGTAGTTTGGCCACTTTCACAATATTGATTTTTCCCTATCCAAGCATGAAATATTTTTCCATTTGTTTGTGTCCTCTCTGATTTCTTTAGCAGCGGTTTGTAGTTCTCCTTGAAGAGGTTCTTCACTTCCCTTGTTAGCTGTATTCCTAGGTATTTTATTCTCTCTGTAGCAACTGTAAATGGAAGTTCATTCTTGATTTGGCTCTCTGCATGTCTGACATTGGTGTATAGCAATGCTAGTGATTTTTGCATATTGATTTTGTATCCTGAGACTTTGCTGAAGTTGCTTATCAGTTTAAGAAGCTTTGGGACTGACACAATGGGGTCTTGTAGATACAGAATCATGTCATCTGCAAACAAAGATAATTTGACTTCCTCTCTTCCTATTCAAATGCCCTTTATTTCTTTCTCTTGTCTGATTGTCCTGGCCAGAACTTCCAATACTATGTTGGATAGGAGGGGTGAGAGCAGGCATCCTTGTCTTGTGCTGGTTTTCAAGGGGGATGCTTTCAGCTTTTGCCCCTCCGGTATGATACTGGCTATGGGTTTGTCATTTATGGCTCTTACTATTTTGAGGTATGTTCCTTCCAATATCTAGTTTATTGAGATTTTTTAACATGAAGGAATGTTGAATTTTATCAAAGGCATTCTCTGCATCTACTGAGATAATCATGTGGTTTTTGTCTTTAGTTTTGTTTATGTGATGAATGACATTTATTCATTTGTGTATGTTGAACCAACCTCGCATCCCAGGGATGAAGCCTACCTGATTGTGATAGATAAGCTTCTTGCTGTGCTGCTGGATTCAGTTTGCCAATATTTTGTTGAGGATTTTTGCATTGATGTTCATCAGGATATTGATCTAAAGTTTGCTTTTTTTGTTGTATCTCTGCCAGGTTTTGGTGTCAAGATGATGCTGGCCTCATAGAATGAGTTTAGGAAGAGTTCCTCCTTTTCACTCTCCCTATTGCTGCTCTCCCATGCTGGCTCAGATAGAGTAATGCTGCCATCTCCAGAAGCCCACATAGCAAGGAGCCAATGGCAGCTGCTGGGCAGCCGCCAGCAAGGACCTGAGGTCCTCAGTCTGATAGTCTGTGAGGAACTGAAGCCTGCCAAAATCCCAGTGAGCTTGGAGGTGACCGTCCGATGAGACCCCAGCACTGTTGACACTGTGACGGCAGCCTTGTAAGAGACACTGAAGCAGAGGAGGCAGCCAAGTGGTGTCCAGATTTCCAACCATAGAAACCTGAGGTAATGAATGTGTGCTGTCTGAAGCCACCAAGGCGTGGTAATTTGTTGCACAGCAATAGATAATTGACATAGGCATCGAGTTGATGGTGGTGAAGCTAAGTGAATAGAGGAAATTTAATGGCCTTGAAGGCAAAGGTTGCTGAAAAGAGATAAATGGACAGAGTTGAGTCCTCTCTGTATGACAGTCACTGTCGCAGCAAGGGGACAGGACACACCAGCCCCCCAGCCCTTTTCCTCTCTCTCTCTCTCTCTTCCTGCTGGGATATCTCCATTTTGCGGTGTACACCTTCTGAGTGCAAGGCTGTGAATCAATGAAAGGGTAGTGTAAGGAGGCCAAAGTCTCCTTTTAAACAAATATTGGGTCCAGTTTCAGGGCTATTACATGGAAATAGAATTTTGGGTTAAATCCAATTGTGTAAAATCCAGTTGGAGTTGTTGGAGCAAAAAGAGAATTTAAAATTGAGAATCAGAAACATGTTTAGTGTTCTTCGTGATTTAAAAATAAGCCTTTTGTACGTTTTTAAGTCCTCATATTTACTTGATTCCAGTTTTGTTTTTCCTCTCTACTCTTTAGTGGAATCAGTTATTTTTCATGTAGGCACCTAGAAGAGCAGTGCAGAGTCTTGATCTCCAAAGATATTACACTCTAATAGCTTACTGCAGAAAAAATGTGAAATGCTTTTGCTTTCTCTATAAAACAATACTATATTTTTTGGAAATTGATGGTAATGAGGAGTCTATTAGATACTACCTCAAGGTCTGAGATTTAAATTATATTCCTTGTTCTTCCGCTGATTCATTTTGTAACCTTGGTAAACTCAGCCTTTTTGCAGTGTGTGTTTGCTTTCAGAAATAAAATGTTATGTAAATAGAAAAGGTTTTAGAAAAATTTTCAGTGTACTGTAATGTTTGAATACCTATTTGAAAAAGTTTTATCTTAAGATCTAACATAAGACCAATAACCATATATATCATATTAGTTCCATGTTATAGAACTTTGTGTTTTTCTATATTAATAACTATTTCTAGGGGCCCAAGATTAAAAGCTCATTTCTTTTGTTTAAAATTTAGTTACAGCAGTGAAACATGTCCTGTGCAATGTAGAATCGTGAATACTTAGAAATGCTTGGCAATTAGATTTCTTAAAATTGTCTATTTTTATAAATATTTTTTCCAATTTTACAATAAGTATCTTAATTAGACATCTTAGTATGTTTGTAACTTTTTACTCTATTAGAGCCTTACATTTTTGTACGTGGATACATTAATTCAAGGTATAGTACCACTTGAAATACCTTGAAGGTCTTAAAGCATCACAAAGCTGAACCTTAGAATCAGTATCTGAACTCCATAAAGATGAACTCTCTGTGGCAGCAGCATCAGCTGCAAGCCTCACCATGGGGGCCTGCAGGAAATGTGGAGGGCAGTGGGGGGCCCCAGCTGGCTCCTCCTTTCCAGGAGGCACTCTCTCTCTGGTAGCTGGGAGTACTGAGAGAACAGGGCTCTCAGCTGTCAGTCCTCTTTGAGGATTGCTTCAGCTAAAGAATACTGCTTCACCCAAGCCCAGAGCTACTGACCAGCCACCATACTCACCCCATGGGCAACTATGAAAGGCCATTCCAGGTCCAGAGTCTCGGTAGATGAGGCTAAGTCCTTCGCTGGATCTTCATTTCAGCTCAACTGTGGGCCAGTCGCTTTCTTCTCTTCCCTCCTGCAGGTGTTAATCCTAAAATTATTTCCTAATAACCACCCTGCTTAAAAAATGTTCATCTCAGAGTCTGTTTCCCCAAGAATTTAACTTGCAGCAAACACTAGGATGCTCTTGGGAGGAGAGAGGATTTCCACAAAGAGAGAAAATGATGATTCTTTGCTGTTTCTACCTAGAGAAGGTTTTTTCCAACCTTTGGTACTATTGATGTTATGAGCGGGAAAATTATTTGCCATTAAGGGCTACCCTGTGCATTGTAGGATGTTGAGTCGCATCCCTGGCCTCTACCACTAGACGCTAGTAGCACACGTGCATATGTGAGCACACAAGCGTGCACACACACACACACACACACAACCCATGTGACAAAAATGTCTCCAGATATTGTCAAACGTCCCCCGAAGGGCAAAATCCTCCATTGACAATGACTGCCCTAGGGCTAATTCTGGCAATGGGAGAGTAACAAGCAATGAAAGAAGCCGGCGTCGCCTAGACGCCAGGGGTAGCAGCTGACAGGACACAGGTAACTGGAGGCCCTGCACAGGCAGTCGGGAACACCTTCCTCCCCCACCCAGCCCCTGACTGCACCCCCACACACCTCACCACCGGGTTAGCTGTGAAGAGCTGAGATTCCATAATTTGGAACCAGAGGTCCATCGATCATTTTGGGGGTGTCATTTTGGGGGGTGCACTGTGATGTCCGGAACGTCTTTTATCTTGCTCAATGCATATGGTATTCACTATTTACAGGCTTCTGAAAGGTGTCAGATTCTCTTCAGTCTTTGATGAAAAGAAGGATTCTCCAATTCCACAGAGGAGCTGTAGGTTTTAGTTGTTTTCTTTTTCTCTTCAAATTCTTGAAGTGTCAGTGTTCTTAAAGGCTTTCCTGATCTGCTTTCAATGTCCTGGGTATGCATTTAAGTAAAATAGACACTTCCTTCACATATAAGCTCTTCAGTTGCAGGGAAGCTAGGGTATGGGAATTCTAGAGAATTTCCTTCACTCTTGAATTCCTCCATTTACATAGAACAAGCTGGAGTTGGGGGAAATGAGATGTACAATTGCGGCAGAAGGAAGTATCGGAGGTATAAAGGAACCAGCAGAAACAGAATATCTGCAAGTTGAAACATATTCAAAATACTATCACTAAGTGCTCCAGTTACCACTACTACCATTATTGTCACACGTCATTTCCATCCACACTTTTTTCCTTTTTTCTGTTTTTTAATGGAAGTATGATTGACATATGAAAAAGCAGTATATATTTAATGAATACATCTTGATGAGTTTGGAGATGAGTATATATCTGAAATCATCAACAGAAGCACTGCCATAACCTTACCCGTCACCCTCCAAGGTTCCTCCCTCTCTCTCTTTTTGTGTATATAATAAGAACACCTAACGTAAAGTCTACCCTCTTCGAAATGTTTACATGTGTAATATGGTTTGTTACCTCCATGCACTATGCTGTGCCGATCTCTAGGCTTATTCATCCTGCGTAGGTCACCGTGGGGAGCCTTAGATCAACATCTATCTACTACCCACTCCCCCCAGCCCTGGTACCCACCATTCGACTCTGCGTTTCTATGAATTTGACTATTTTAGATTCGTGACATAAATGGGATCATGTACTATTTGTCGTTTTGTACCCAGCTTATTTCATTTAATGTCCTCCAAGTTCATCTACGTTACAACAAGTGGCAGGATCTCTTTTCTTTTCTTTTCTTTTCTTTCTTTTTGAGACAGAGTTTCACTCTTGTTGCCCAGGTTGGAGTGCAATGGTGAGATCTTGGCTCACCGCAACCTCCACGTCCCGGTTCAAGTGATTCTCGTGCCTCAGCCTCCTAAGTAGCTGGGATTACTGGCATGCGCCGTCACACTCGGCTAATTTTTGTATTTTCAGTAGAGATGGGATTTCTCCATGTTGGTCAGGCTGGTCTCAAACTCCCAACCTCAGGTGATCCACTCACCTAGGCCTCCCGAAGTGCTGGGATTACAGATGTGAGCCATCACGCTTGGCCTGGCAGGGTCTCTTTTTAAGGCTGAAAAAAATATTTCATATTTTGCATATACTACATTTTTTTTTTCTTTTTAATTTCAACTTTTATTTTAGATTCAGGGGTAAAGGTGCAGGTTTGTAGCCTGATGTTGAAGTTTGGGGTATTAATGATCCATGAGCGTAGTAACCACTAGTTTTTCAACCCTCGCTCGCCTTCCTCCCTTTATTTTTCTGGAGTCCCCGGTGTCTATGTTTGTCATCTTTATGTTCACAAATGTCCAGTGTTTAGCTCCTACTTATAAGAGAGAACATGTGGTATTTGGTTTTCTGTTCCTGCATTTGTTCGCTTAGGATAATGGCACCCAGATGTATCCATGTTGCTGCAAAAGACATGATTTCATTCTTTTTTATGGCTGCATAGTGCTCTACGGTGTGTGGGCACCACATTTTCTTTGTCCAGTGCACTGTGGATGGGCACCTAGGTTGATTCCATGTCTTTGCTATTGTGAATAGTGCTGCAACAAACATACGGGGCATGTGTCTTTGTGATAGAATGATGTCTTTTCATTTCGCTGTACACCCAGTAACAGGATTGCTGGGTTGAATGGTAGCTATGTTTTGCGTTCTTTGAGAAACATCCAAACTGCTTTCCACAGTGGCTGAACTAATTTACATTCCTACCAGGAGTGTATAAGTGTTCCCTTTTCTCCAAGCCTCACTAGCGTCTGTTATTTTTTGACTTTTAGTAATAGCCATTTTGACTGGTGTGAGACACTGTCTCATTGTGGTTTTGATGTGCATTTCTCTGAAGATATGTAATGTTGAGCAGTTTTTCATGTTTGTTGGCTGTTTGTATGTCTTCTTTTGGGAAGTATCTGTTCATGTTCTTTGCCCACTTTTTAATGGGGTTGTTTTTTGCTTGTTGACTTGTTGAAGTTCCTTATGGATTCTGGATATTAGATCTTTATTGGATACAGTTTGTGAATTTTTTCCCCCATCTTGTAGGGTATATGTTAGCTCTGTTGATAATTTCTTTTGCTGTGCAGAAGCTCTTTAATTAGGTCCCACTTATCAATTTTTGTTTTTGTTGTAATTGCTTTTGGGATCTTAGCCATAAATTCCTTGCCAAGGCTGGTGTCCAAAATGGTGTTTCTTAGGTTTTCTTCCAGATTTTTTAAAAGTTTAAGGTCTTACATTTAAATCCTTGCTCCATCTTGAGTTAATTTTTGTATGCGCTGAAAGGTAGGAGTCCAGGTTTAATCTTCTGCGTTTGGTTAGCCAGTTATCCCAGCACCATTTACTGAACAGGGAGTCCTTTCCCCATTGCTTATTTTTGTCAACTTTGTCAAAGGTCAGATGGTTGTAGTTGTGCAGCTTTATTTCTGGGCCCTCTATTCTATTACAATTGGCCTATGTATCTGTTTTTTTGTATCAGTACTATCCTGTTTTGATTCCTGTAGCCTTATAATATAGTTTGAAATCAAATAATGTGATGTCTCTAGGTTTATTCTTTTTGCTTAGGATTGTTTTGGCTATTTTGGCTCTTTTTTGGTTCCATATGAGTTTTCGAATAATTTTTTTCTAATTCTGTGAAGAATGGCATTGGTAGTTTGATGGGAGTAGCACTGAATTTGAAGACTGCTTTGGGCAGTAGGCCATTTTAATGATACTAATTCTGCCAATCCATGAGCATGGAATGTTTTTCCATTTGTTTGTGTCATCTATGATTTCTTTGGTAGTGTTTTGTAGTTCTCCTTGTAGAAATCTTTCACTTCCTTAGTTAGAGGTATTCCCAAGTATTTCTCTTTTTTTTTGTAGCTATTGTAAATGGGACTGCATTCTTGCTTTGACTCTCAGCTTGAATGTTATTGGTGTATACAAATACTATTTTTTTGTATATACTACATTTTCTTTATTCATCTCTTCACAGACATTTAGATTGTTTCTATGTCTTTGCTACTGTAAATAATGCTACAATGAATGTGAGAGTGCAGATATATCTTCAAGATCCTGATTTCAATTTTGAGAGGTTTATACTCAAAATTGGGATTGCTGGATCATATGGTAGTTCTATATTTAATTTTTTAGGAACTTCCATGTTGTTTTCCATAGTTAATGTACTAATTTACATTTCCACCAGTGTAGAAGACTGCCCTTTCTCCGTACCCCCACCAGCACTTGTTGTTTTTTGTTTTTTTGTGAACAGCCACAAGGACAGGTATGAGATGATGTCTGGTGGCTTTAATTTGCATTTCTATCCACATATTTTTTGAGGATAAATACAAAAAGGAGGTGCTTTTATATATGCGTGTGTGTCACAAAATAATTATATGCAAACCAACTGCAAAATACAAATGCTGCATTTCAACACTGTCTTTAACCATTGTCTTAATTTTTGGATTTAAGATTTTAAAATAGCTATAATTTATTTTCTGTTAACCAACTTAATTTTTACATGCTTACTAATGCACCTTTGTATCACAGTGTTTAGCATTAGCAACACTGTGGGAGAAGAGGCAGAGAAAATACCTATGAAATACAGGTAATATTTAATTTTATGAGACAATTTCTTCCCATGAAGAATTTATAACTTTCTCAACTCTAATCAAATTCCCTGCCACAGGAGCACGTTCTAATTAGAGCCGTCTGCTCCTAGCAGGATATTCATCCCAGGCCAATGTATGGTGAAACATTCTAATCCATTTTAAGTATGTAATTTGTTTCTGCACTAAAATTCTAGGCAAAGAGCAGCTGGATGTCATTGGAGACTTTTCTTACACAATGAGGGCAAGGAAAGTTAAAACAGGAATTCACTGAGTGGAAACCACGGGTCTGTAATTAAGAAATATTAATCTAGGACATGCAGTGATAAAAATCAATGACCAGCTGCTCATATCATACTTATTGAAGTAGCTGACCCTAGAAAAACTACTAGCATCTCGTTTGCTCATAGGCTTTTCGCCTCTCCTTTTCTTGGATCAAGAGAAATGGATTTATTCACTATCCACTCATTTATTCATTCACACTACAACCATTGACAATTTTTGAGCGAGGCACTGTGTTTTGTGCTGAAGACAATGCCTACAGATGTAAGTCACTGATCTGGTTTTCAAAAGTTGGTAGACAGTGTAAAATAATTTCAAGAGTGTTTTCAAAGGTCATTTTAAAACTTACCTTGGGGGCAGAAAAGGAATAATGTGTGCAATAGTCTGTTTTTGTTCCTGTCATACACATAGCAATTAAGTGTAAGTATTATATTATTCCATCCGCAACTCGCATATTAGTACATAATTACAAGAATTGAGATATCTCAGATACTTTGTAAGGATGGTACATCTTTGACAGTTGTTTGTATTCAAAAGCCACCATGAAACTCAGTGTGGATACAGGAGCTATAAAGGAGAAAAAAAGGACACTATTCAAATTTCCATTAATTGGAAATGATTTTAAAGGAAAATGTAAAATACTAATTCAGGTGTCCATGAATGACTCCTAGGAGACAAGGTAACACACACACACCCACACACAGAGTCAGAAGCTACCTCCTGTTAGGGTCTTTTTTTGTATTGGATTTTAAAATTTCTACTTCAAGTTCACAATTAAATGCAAATACTTAACAGAACTGTTCTTGAGCTCTTCATTGCTAATAACCTCTGCTGATTTTGCCCTCCTTTCTTCTACCCCTTTGCTTCAGCTCCAGTTTCTCAAATTTCTGTGACGGGGGAAAGAGCACACTGAGACAAAGAAAAACATGACACCTCCTGAAGACAAAGGGATGCAATCGCCTGACCCAGAGATTAGTTCTTTAAAAAAAAAAAAAAGTCACACACACACACATACGCACACGAAGCTTTGCATATTGAAGTGAACACCAACAGTTTCAAATTTCAAAATGGATGAACCCATGTGCACACGGGCACACAGGCACACATACGCACACACAAACACATATGACATGATTTATTTCAGCAGAGCATCAGAATGCAATAAAAACCAAAAAGATATCATATATTTTACAATTATTCTCTATTAAATGTGGAACCAAGATTAAGCTCCGGTGACAAAAAGAAAATCCTAGACCCAGGACCAGAGCAGCTGGTGGCTACAAGTAACGTCACTGAAGTGGTTCAGCTGTGACAGAGCCTCAGGTGTAGACTGCTAAGCAGAAACATGTTTGTGGGTACAGACGCGCTCCCACTGGTCCCCAAAGAAACACAACCCACCGATTTCAAATGCAAGTTCATCCCGGAAGCAAACCTCAGAACTACACTGATGACATATCGACGCCCATATGAAGAGTGGAGGCCCAGCACTAAAGGAAATTTGTCTCTGAACAAGTCATCACAGAAGCATAGCCGTCATTATTGCCAATAATTCCTTGTCAGCCTTCATTCATCCTTTCTACCACAAGAACCTATATGAAGAGACTTAGCCTGTAAACAGTTGACTCTGAGCTCATTTCAAATCAGCCACACATAGGCGAGAGTTATAAATAATGCACGCAGTGAGGCTGCAGAATGGTTTGAGTGCATGCAGAATGAATGATCACACTGCATATGTCTTACCAAGTGTTGATTTACTTTTGTTCACAACTGGATAGTGGCTAAGCATAGACCTCTGTATAAATATTCGCTAAGACGAGTCTTCCAACAAACCACACTAATTAGGATGCTGTAAAATAATCGTAAACCAAAAGACTGCTGAACAGTTTACAGGTAGGGCATATGTGGGCCCTGAGGACAATGTATATTCTACTTGGCATATACATCATGGATTTAGAACTCATAGAGATCCTATCTTTGTAGTGCCTGAAGTGGCTAAAAAATATCTTCTTAAGTGGCCAAGCATGGTGGCTCATGCCTGTAATCCCAGTACCATGAGAGGCCAAGGTGGGAGGATCCCCTGAGGCCAGGAGTTGGAGAGCAGCCTAGGCAACATAGCAAGACCCCGTCTCTACAAAACAAATAAGAAAATTATCCAGGCATGATGGTGCGTGCCTGTAGTCACAGCTGTTCAGGAAACTGATGCAGGAGGATCACTTCAGCCCAGAAGTTCAATGCTTCAGTGAGCTATGATCACATGTTATATATATAAAATGTCATATTTTATATTCAAGAACATATATATACGTGTGTGTGTGTATGTGTATGTGTGTGTGTGTGTGTGTGTGTGTGTGTATACCTTTTAGTTACCTTGATGGGAATCGGTGGTTTATACTTCCCAAAACCCAATAAGATATTTAAGCATATTTTTTCATGCTGAAGTTATTTATTTACTGCCATATCGAGGAAAGTATGATGGAAAAGAAATAAAGAGAAGAGGAGAAATAACTATCTTTAAACTGCCTCCCAAGATTCACAAATAAGCTATACAAAAACTGTAAGCTCTGGCCTAGCAACGTTTTTGGTGTTTGGGGATCTTTTTTCACCAGCTCTACTTTAAGCTTCTATTAAGCTTGTCAAATTGATTTCAGATTTGTTATACGCCTGGCACAGCAGGCACTATTTAAAATGTATGTTCCTGCAGCGAGGTGGGGCAGTGCCATCCAGTCTCAATGTCAGCTGGCTTTGTCTAGCACCTTCATCCCATGTACATGCTCATATTAATCTGCCGTCTAACAAAGATCTGGAAAAGCCTAGTATCTTCCCATATTAAAGCCAGAGCATTAAAGAAATACCACTTGAGATTGTATAGAAGGGCAAGAAGATAATAGTTAATTTCTAAACCAAATTAGTTTCATAGAAATTCTGCCTTTGGCTGATCGCTTCACTTCAGTAGAACAAAACAATAAATTTTTATCCCTTTTCACTGAAACCCTTGGTTATCTCTGCATCAGGGGAGAAAATAATCTCTTCTATTAAGATTAATATTGTTACAGGAATATTACTATGATGATTATTATCATAAATTCACCTCTATCGTTGCTTTCTTGCTTGTTTGGCTTGCTTCTTTCTTCTTTGAATACACCATACCTGAGGAAGCAGAATCACATGGCTGATGATATCAAACTACTCTGTTTGGCTTAATGTAATTATGGACTAGTTGTGAATAAAAACATGTACTGACCTCTTATTATGTGACTAGCACTAGGTTAGGTAAATAATTTTTTTCTTTTACCCAATGGGTAAATGATCTCTTCCCACAAAGAGTCCTATGATTAGGTTGGGTAAGAAAGCCGTAGCCACAAAACAATTAATGAACGGAAGGGTGCTCTAGTGCAGAGTCGTTTCTACTGAAAGCATCAGAGAGGCTTCACAGAGAGTTGGAACTTGAGGTGAGTCAGGATGTTTCATAAAAGATGGATAAGTAGCAGAAGGAGGAGGAGCTGGCTTGGTACCAAGCCTAATGTATGAAAGAACATGGTTTGTAATGTAGGAAAGCACAATCTATCTATAATATACACATACTTAAATATTTAAAATTGACTCAGCAAGTTAAAGACCAGGCTTTGCCAAAAGTAGACACCAGTATTCCTATGGTTTGGTCTTTCAAAGAGTAGATTCTTTGAAGTATTTCAAATTGTGCAACCCACTGATGGAGTTTAAGAAGAAAGGGAAAGAAAACCAGTGCAAATCGATTCCTGCTGACAGCAACACCTACACATCGCTCTTTGGGAGTAACTGTTTTCCAAGTTGTTGTAATTAGGATCTTTTGTCCATTCTACATAAGATATGATAACATCACAAATACAAAAATGCAGTGGATTTTATCTTTTAAAATATCAATAATGAATTAGATGTCATGATGGCCAACTGCTTAGTTGATTTTACCACTCATGGCTATTTGACAGGGCTCACACGGGCAAGAGCCATTAACAAGGGTAATTCCCTCCTCCACCTCTCTCCTATTTCACAGACCCTGGCCTGTAATAGGTGCCATTCCAGGCCTAAGTGCTGAATGAATAAATAAATGAATGAATTGTAGATGTGGCTTCCGATAATAAGGAAGTTCAAACTACTGCATGCTCTTTACCCAAAATGACTGTGTGGAAAGAAAATAAATACTGCTTCTATTAAGATGTTCCTTCATCATAGGAGGTCATATGAGAAGTTTGGGAGAAGAAGGGAGAATGACAGTAATAACAGGGAATTTCTCTTCATCTCTAATGCTAAGGATCAAAGACCTTTCTCCTGTTTGAGGCTGACTGCATTTGCATTGTACACCTTTAGATGATGAATAGTTAGACATTTTGTGTGTATTTATGATTGGGGGTTAAATTTTAGGCTGTTAATCCTGATATCAAAATTTAGAAGCACTGACCTCTACTTATTCATGTATTGGTAACAAAAAGAACTTTCCAAAGTTCTCCAAATTTGGTATCACCTTAGAAGAGCTAATCTCATTTTACACTTGAATAACCCAGTATTTCATTAAGCACTTAGTATGTATGGAGTTCAGTTAGCTATTGTTCAATAATCCAATAGATGTTGATTTTCAGGACTTACTTTGGGGGAGATAATTCAGAGACAGGACAGGACAAGCAAATATTAAAGACTTAATTAACTAGACAGTGTAACGCATATATAATGAGTACCATATAAGTCAATTAAATAGCATTGTAGGACTTAAGGAAAGTAAGAATCACTACTAATGGAATATTCTTGGATGACTCCATGGAGAAAAAAACAATTGTGCCTTCAACGAAGGGTGAGATTTAGAATGATGAAGAAATTCGAGTGCGTTTCAGGAATTCATTCATAGCATGAAGAGAATTACCAATGGCCATGACATGTTTCGAGAAAAATACAGACTCACTTTGCTAAGGGTGGCTGTTCCTATGGGAGTGGGGAAGTTGATAGGGAAATTACAGTTTCATTCAGCATGTCGAGAGCCTTAAATGACAGCCTAGGCTTTTAAGACAATTCCGTAAGCTGTGATCGATGATATGATAAAAGGAGTCATTTTAAGACCATTTATCTAATGTGTATACTAGTGTGCAAGGTACATTTGAGGTGGGACGTACTAGAGGCAGGAAACCGAGAAGCTAGGAGCCAAGCACAGGACATTAACAGCCACAGATGGCAACAGGACTGGAAAAGAAAGAATGGAAGAGTGACAGTTCAAAAGAGAGATCAGACCGTGCAGGCTTGTGCCTGTAATCCCAGCACTTTGGGAGGCTGAGGCGGGTGGACCACTAGGTCAGGAGATTGAGACCACCTTGGCCAACATGGTGAAATCCCATCTCTACTAAAATACAAAAAATTAGCCTGATGTGGTGGTACGTGCCTATAATCCCAGCTACTTGGGAGGCTAAGGCAGGGGAATCACTTGAACCTGGGAGGCAGAGGTTGCAGTGAGCTGAGATCTTACCAGTATACTCCAGCCTGGCTACAGAGCAAGACTCTGTTGGAAAAAAAAAAAAGAGTGACAGTTTAAAAGAGAGATCAGGCCATGCACGGTGGCTCATGCCTGTAATCCCAGCACTTTTGGGAGGCCAAGGCAGGTGGATCACTTGGGATTAGGAGTTCAAAACCAACCTGGTCAACATGGTGAAACCCTGTCTCTACTAAAATACAAAAATTAGCCAGGCATGGTGGCACACACCTGTAATCCCAGCTACTCAGGAGGCTGAGGCAAGAGGATCATTTGAACCCAGGATGTGGAAGTTGCACTGAGCTGAGATCACGCCACTGTACTCCAGCCTGGGCAACAGAGTGAGACTCAAAAAAAACAAGAAAAAGAAAATCACTAGCACTTTTTGACCAACTGGACTTGAAAGGGAGGTTCTAAAGGTCATTTAAACCAAAACAACTCCAAAAATGAGCCCAGAAATAAAGGCAATTCATGTACATCTCAAAGAGTTGTACCAGTTGACCACTAAGGCCTTGAACAAACTAAGTTCCACTCACTCCCTATGTCTGTACAAATTATGCTCCTCTGTCTCCCCTTTGCCTATCCAATTACGGCTGTGTATTAAGATCTATTTCAAATCTCTCCACTCCTTGGAAAACTGCGTGATTTACTCCCTGTTATGTGGGAGATCCTCCTTAGGCTCCTGATACATTCACTTCTCTTCCACATAATCAGGTGTGTCGTTCCCTCCTCTTGTATGCTACAGTAATTCTTTTCCCTATCAATCCCTCCACCCTCACTACTTTCTTCTCTATCTTACAAAAGCTAGCACTGAATTAAATATTAACTGGTAAAAAAACACAAACCTATAGCTAGAGGTAACAAATCTTAATAAATGCATCTCCTTTACTAGACCACTAGAGATTTTAATACCCGAAGGATACAGGGAAGCCTATTGGCACTGAATATTCAAAACTTTAAATAAGCTCTTTTGAAACTTGAAGCTGAAAGTCTTTCTAGATATTCAAGTATTATCTGTGGAAATAAAACAAGAAGCCCTGGAAAAATGTGGCAAGCACCTTCCATTGCTACATGAACAATTAAAAAGCCTATCCTAAGAGGCACAATGGAGCTAACCGTTTCCTATGTCATACAAGGGGAAATAATTCAAGGATGTCTTTGTGCTGCTCAGAAAGTCACACAAAGTCACTTTCTGATTTTTAGTTTGCTCTTTGACCCTGTGTAAAAAGTTGCCACAGAAATTGCTTTGTGCTCAGCAAAAACCCAACCTATTCAATTCCAGTGACTGGAATCATCGAAGGTCAAAATGTAAAACTCACCTGCTGTGCCACATTTTCACAATTCAGAGGGTTCTTCTGCACTCAGCATTTATATGTTGGTTTCTTTCTGTGGAAAGTATATTCCATTTTCAAAAGACCTAGTCATGATTAACTTGTACTTGGTTAACAAATATGTATTCAAAGTCATTTGGGTTCTGAGCACAGTATTAAGGGATTTGGAAAAGAGAAGGTTAAAAAAAATTGTATACAGAGGTGTCAACTTAAAATCCTGAAATAGCAACAAATATACCAACCTTGACATTGTAGTTTATAAGCCCATTTTAGAAAAACAAACATATTGCACAGAGAAAAACAACAGAAATGATGATCTATAAAATAACATGTATTTTAAATTAAGCAAACTAGAACATCATGAAAATTTCATTGTATGGACTTTAAGAACAGGAATGCAATCAGTATTGAAAAAAGTCAAAAGAAAATAAAAATCTAAAGGTTCATTGAAAGCATAGAGCAGAAAATTCTCTGAAAATGTTTAAATCTAAAATTATAAATTTCATCAAATTTGAAATTTGGGTAATAAAAATGGATTATTCAATGATAACATTTTCAAAATACTTTATAATGCCTTCTTTATATTAGATCTTTGTTCTTAAGTAACATTATGACAAATATGTTTTTTAAATATACAGTTATAATAATGGCAAAAAGTAGGAATATTTTCATAGTTATGTCATAACTTATTGTCATAAGTTAAGTGGCCTCAGACTGCTGGGCCTTTTACATGTCAATTTCTAACATTTTGTCCACTCATAGTATTTTACATTTAATTTGCCATTCACTGTAGCCTACTAAGAACTAAATAGTGCGAAGGAAAATCATGTTGTTAAATCAATTACATGACCTTTTAAGAAAAATTTGCAGTCAATAGGCTTTTTTCTGAGAGCCTGTGGGAGGTTCTGTGAGTCCTCTATAGTTTCTATCTGTCCATTACTATGTGTCCAATACCTACCACATCATTGGCAACCAATTTAATTGACAACACAGTGATAAAGAAAGAAAGCATACCTATTTGTGACTGTTTTCCTATATTATTTGAAATCTTCAATTTATTTTTAAGTCTATGTCTGCTTGGAATAGATTAAATTTCCAAAAGTTTGAATACCAAAGTAACTGAGGTGCTAGCTATCAGGTGCATTTTTGATATTTCACACTAAAATTAAACAAATTTTCTTTGTACATGTCTTTTCATTGAAAAAAAGTATTGTGGGATGACAAAGATGTTTTGTTCCAGTATCGAATTATCTTTCTTTGTCTTTATTTGAACTATAGATGTGTACAGCAAATTCAACTTTGAATAGAACAAGTGATGTTCTTTTTTGCCTCGCTAAGTATTAGTAGCAAATATTCACGTCAATAGCTAATATTTTCATGCATCAAACATAAATTAGAAAGAAATAGTGTTCAGTATGATCAGCAGGTTCACAGACAAAAAAAGAAAGAAAAGAATGGTAGCTGATTCTACCCATGTCTGGAAAGACAACATCGTGTTCTGGAAGGCTCTCTGATGGGAAGTGAGCGGTGCAGAAGTGCAGGATAGCTGGGAAACAGGTTGCAATATACTGTGAGATCCTTTAGTTTGTAAAACAGAAAGGCTCAGATTGCAGGGAAGATATTAGGCTTCACATATTTCATTTGAAGTGTTTTTACATTTACCGTGTGTGGTAAAATGGCCACAGCATTTCAGGGCAAATGTCCTTGACGTGAATGGGAGTCCCAGTGTTGGGTGCCACTCCACCTCCGACACACACTGTATTTGTATCTGAAGAATCGTGCTTGTGAGGAGGGACAGGTCACACAACCTAGCATGGCCCTGGGAAGCTGACTTTATCATATATATGTGTATTTATATGTATATGAATAATATAAATGAATACTCACCTCCCCTAATGTGTTCTAAGCTAGAATTTTCATATAAAGCAAAATCTCATGGGATGTCACTTGAAAGAAAAACATGTTTTATGAAATCAGGATCTCTAGAAAAAAGTAAATAGATATAATTAAAATTGTTCCAGTGATTTTTTTTTCAAAATGATCAGATATATCATTTCATAACATCCCCAGAAGTTAAACTATTAGAGGATTTCCTGAAAAATGATTAAATGTTACCTACTTCACCAAGGATATAAATATCTTACACTTTCAATCTTACACGTTTTTATTAACAACTCATAATCATAATTCCTTCACTGCTTATGACTATCCCAACTTGATAAATAAATAAATTGAATGTATCTGCGCTGCCCTGAGGTCAAAAATACTGGCGTGCACCTCCTCCCTTGTAAGATTGTTGAGCCCACTTAATGACTCTGCGTTCTGGGTATGGGTCGGGGGAGGGACCCATTGTCATCACTGAATGGACGGTCAATGTGGCAAAAGCTTAGAAGTCAATAATATTTCGATACTAAAACCAATGTTTAAAATTGAAATGTAATTTACATACCATAAAATTTACCCGTTGAAAGTGTACAATATAGTGGTTTTTAGTATATCCATAAGGCATTACAAACATCACCACTATCGAATTCCAGGACAGTTCCATCAACCCAGAAAGAAACATCCCAGGCCGGGCATGGTGGCTTACGTCTGTCATCCCAACACTTTGGGAGGCTGAGGCAGGCGGATCACTTGAGCTCAGGAGTTTGAGACCAGCCTGGCCAACATGATGAAATCCCATCTCTACTAAAAATACAAAAATTAACTGGGCGTGGTGGCAGGTGCCTGTAGTCCCAGCCGCTCGGGAGGCTGAGTCAGGAGAATCACTTGAACCTGGGAAGCAGAGGTTGCAGTGAGCCGAGATTGCACCACTCCAGCCTGGGCGACAGAGCAAGACCCTGTCAAAAAAGACAGAAGAAGAAATGAAAAGGAAGGAAGGAAGGACGGTTAGAAGGAAGGAAAGGAGGGAAGGAAGAAGGGAGGGAGGGAGGGAGCGAGGGACAAAGGAAGGAATTAAAGGGAAAAGAAAGGAAAGGAAAGGAAGAAAGGAAGGAAGGAAGGAAGGAAGGAAGGAAGGAAGGAAGGAAGGAAGGAAGGGAAGGGAAGGAGAAACATAATCTCCCTTAGCAGTCACTCTGCACTGCCTCTCCCCCAGCCCTGGCAATTGCTAATCAACTTTATGTCTCTGTGGATTTGCCTATTCTGTACACCAACACCAATTTTGAAAGAGATTTTTTTCATTAGTTCACTCGGATATTTTGTGCTGCTCTATTTTCTTTCTTAAAAAACAAAAACAAAACATCTGGAGGATAAGGAAAACAAAACTTTGCAGATTTTTGTCAAATACTATTCAGCAGAAGGATTATTTTCTTAAGGAAACATAAAATGAAACTTAGATTCCTGGGCTCAGTCTCTTGGAATTCATTATTTCAATTATTTCATTCATGCTACCAAAGAAACCTTCTGTGTGCTTTTTTTTTTTTTTTTTTTTTTTTGAGACAGAGTCTTGCTGTGTCACCCAGGCTGGAGTGCAGTGACACAATATTGGTTCACTGCAAACTCCGCCTCCCAGATTCAAGCGATTCACCTGCCTCAGCCTCCCGAGTAGCTGGGATTAGAGGTGCACACCACCATGCCCAGCTAATTTTTGTATTTTCCATAGAGGCAAGGTTTCACTATGTTGGCCAGGCTGGTCTCGAACTCCTGACCTCAGGTGATTTACCCACCTAGGCCTCCCAGAGTGCTGGGATTACAAGCGTGAGCCACCGTGCCCGGCTTCAAAGAAAACTTCTTGAAAAAATTATATTCTCATAGGAAGCACATTAGACTAATTATATTTTATAGTTAAAACAAATAACACTAAACATAGCTTACATTTAAAAATTTATTTGCTTAAGAATTAAATGAAATAATTCTCTGGAAAACATTCAACTATTAGATATTTTAGCATAATTGCTCAATTTTGTGAAAGAGAATCAAATGCACATTTGTTCTCAATGTGAAGAATGGAAATTCAGTTTCCTAAACTATATTTTAATTAAAACAAATTTACTCTCTTTGTAATAAGATAATAATGCGGTGTTAAAGCATTCTCAATGATAAAATGTTTTTGCTGACTAGCTTTGCTAATAAAACTATGTTCTGAACAATCACTGGGTTAATCCTAGTAACAATGTGTGAAGTTTTCAAAACAGGAAACAGGAACATTAAGAGACTCTGGTCCCATAGTCTTGGTACAATGTTAAGAGCCTGGTTTAAGGGAGATGGGATAGAGAGAAAGAGACAGAAATAGGTGATTTTAATGAGGTAGAACCAACCAAACGTATTAAGTTTTACACAGGAGATGAGAAAAACTTCAAGATGGCGCCGTAATTTCTTGCTTCAATGACTGGCTGTGGAAGACAGAATTTACCAACATTTAAGATGGGGAGGAATTAAAAGGCTGGTAAGAAAAGATCCTAAGTTTGGAGCATTTTGCCCTGTAGCTATTTAACTCTCAACCAGGTTTTGGATATACAAGTTTATTGTTCAGAGTAAAAGAAGCTAGAGAAAAATATTTGGAAATGGTCAGTATAAAACTTGTGGTTAGGCCGGGCGCGGTGGCTCACGCCTGGAATCCCGGCACTTTGGGAGACCGATGTGGGCGGATCATGAGGTCAGGAGATCGAGACCATCCTGGCTAACACGGTGAAACCCCGTCTCTACTAAAAATAAAAAAAAATAAAAAGAAAAAAATGAGCCGGGCGTGGTGGCGGCGCCTGTAGTCCCAGCTACTCCGGAGGCTGAGGCAGGAGAATGGCGTGAACCCAGGAGGCGGAGGTTGCAGTGAGCTGAGATCGCGCCACTGCACTCCAGCCTGGGCTACAGAGCAAAATTCTATCTCAAAAAAAAAAAAAAACAAAACAAACAAACAAAAAAAAAACTTGTGGTTAGTAGAAATTCTGGTTGAAATCACCCAAAGTGTTTAAAGAAAAAAGAAGGTGGCTAAGGACAAAACTGATAGAAAGAGAAGGAAGGAAGGAAAGGACAAATGGAGACCTGAAAGCTACTGAACAAAACAGAGAAACAGGAGAAAACCCAAAAGGCTGATGTGGCAAAAACCTCAAGTTTTAAAACTGAGGCGCTGGTTAACAGAAATAAATGAAGCAGAAATATTCAATATAAGCAAGACTGAGACGTGAAGATTGGAATTGCCTATCTGGATATCACTAGAAAAAAGGTTTCAGCAGCCAGGAGATGCGAAGCCAGCAGTTAGACACTTGAGGCTAAGGCTGCTAAGCTGAAAATGTGCACTTAAAACTGATTAGTGTGTAGACAGTATTTGGAGCCCTTAAGTCAGTGTGAGATGACTTGGGGAGCGAGTGTGGGTAAAGAGAAGATAACCTAGAACTAAGGCCTTGGGGCTGGCCAACATTAAGAAAGAGGCAGAGAGGCCGAGACGGGCGGATCACGAGGTCACGAGATCGAGGCCATCCTGGCTAACACGGTGAAACCCCGTCTCTACTAAAAAATACAAAAACCTAGCCGGGCGAGGTGGGGGGCGCCTGTAGTCCCAGCTACTCGGGAGGCTGAGGCAGGAGAATGGTGTAAACCTGGGAGGCGGAGCTTGCAGTGAGCTGAGATCCGGCCACTGCACTCCAGCCTGGGCGACAGAGCCAGACTCCGTCTCAAAAAAAAAAAAAAAAGAAAAGAAAGAGGCAGAGGAGGAACCAGCAGAGAAAACTGAGAAGGAGAGGCCAGGGAGATGAGAGGGACACCAACGCCTTGTGGGGCTCTGATAGGCTTTACGAACTTGTGTCAAAGAGGACCAGTGGTCAGCTGCGTGCAGTGCTGCCACCAGAAGAGAAGGGGAGTTCCACTGGAATTCGAATTGAGGACGTTGTTGGCCATGCTAGGGAAATGCCTAACAGGAGTCACTTAAAAACATGTCAAAGTCAGCAAAGATAAAGCAAGCCTAAGGAATGGTTCCAGATTAAAGGCTACTAACAGGACATGATGATTATGGGTGACGTATGACCCTGGACTGCATTGAGATCACTGGTAAAATGTGAATGTAGACTACGTATTGGATAGTAATGTGGTATCAATGTTTAATTTTCTGATTTTGATAACTTTACTGCAGTTATGAAAGAGAATACTCTTTTTATTCGGAAATATACAATAATGTGCTTCGGAATAAGGGGCATGGCATCTCCAACTCACTCTCAAATTACTCAGGAAGAACAAAGTCTGTGTGTGTGTGTGTGTGCGCGCGCGCGTGCGCGCGCATGTATGGATGGATGATAGAATAATAAAGTAGAGCAAAACATAAACAAACCATGAGTCTGAATATAAGTTATAATGCCGTTTCTTGTACTATTATTCTAACTTTCATGTATAATGGAAAGTAGATTTTGAAATTACAGAAAGAAAATAAGGAGAGAGAGAAAAAGGGGGAGAGCAATTGAAAAAAGCAAGTCTACCAACTCTCGTAAAATAAACCCCTGCACTCTCTAGAAAAGTAAGGAAATGGAGTGGGAAATGGTGGAGAAGGTAATATCAAAACAAGATTAGCGTTTTTTTTCTCCTTACCTGACCAAAATTACAGCACGTTGGCAAGCTGATGTCAGTGTGGCAGTAGAAAGAGAAAAAAGGTTGATAAAAGAGAAAGGGGGGAAATTGCTGGCATGATTTTCTTTCATGAGGAGAAGAGGGTGAGTCTGCATACAAATGGAGAGACTGGCTCTCCTAGGAGCAGGAAACATTCATCTGTGGTAATAAGCAGAAAAACAAAGCACGAGAATGCAATTACCGGAAGGTGAGAAAAAGACAGGAAGAGTGCCTACCCCACTTTTGCCCTGGGGGACCTGGAAAGCACCTCCCTTGAGTGGATTCATGGGCAGTAGTGTTCCCAAGGGACACCCAGGTTTCAGCCTGAGCAATAACGTGAAAGGAAAGTTCAGAGAATATCCTAACAAATGGCAGAGCTTGCATTTAAGAAGCTGTCTACCCAATGTTTATAATAGAAAAGACTGGAAGCAATTCAAGTATCCACTGGTGAAAGACTGGTTAAATAAACTATGATCTACCTTTACAATGGAATATTGTGCAGCATTTTAAAGAGAGCATGGAAATTCTTCATACGTTGATATGGAAAGACCTCCAAGATATGTTATTAAATGGAAAAAAAAAGTATAGAACCATATATAGTATGCTCCCTTTGATGTAGAAAGGAGACAAAATATGAGTCTATAGTCATATCTGCTTGAATCCACATGAAGAGACATTGAAAGGATAAGCAAACAAAAGGAGCTCAATAAAAGTGGTTACTTTGAGTGGGTGGGTGCGGGATAACATGGATAAGGATGTGGTGAGCAGGAAGAGGCAGGGGGCAATATTATTCTTTGTGTACTCTGTTGTATTATTTTTATATTTGAAGCCTGTAAAGTATTACCTATTCAAAACAAACAAACAAAAAAAAGAACCTGTCTACAGAGACACACGGAAAATCCAGCCATGTTAGTGGATATACAGATAGCACAAGGTTGAGGGCCTGCGTGATGATGGATGGCCTGTGTTTGAAATGCTTGTTCCTCGGTGCCGTAAAGAAATAGCACCTGAACGTAAATGTAATTTTCTCAGCAAGGCCATTTTTATACTTTCTGCAGAAAGGGTACACTTGCCGGCAGTTTTGCCACAAGAGTACACTGAACAAAGGAGACAGGGTCATTTATAACCTAACTTGTCCACCCTACCGCTGTGTCCGGTTTCCAGTGGCTGGAACGGGACCTCACTTTTTGTATTTGCCCAGATTGGCTAGCAACTTAGAACTTTCTAAAAGAGGCAAAGGCAGAGGAGAACAAAGGAAGGAGGAAGTAACTTGTGGAATGCTGAGAAAGGTAAACACACCTTCAAATAAGGAAGAGGAACAGGCTGTGACCTAACGCTTGCTTGGACCAGTATACACATGCCAGGGCGAATATGTAGGCTAAACTGTGGGAGCTGAGAACATAAAGTATATTGATTTCTTTATTACGGCTAACAGATATTTAAGAATGTTAGCACAGGTCTTTGAATAAAGTTTACTTGTAAGAGAAGTTACTATCTATTCCTAATTAGACGGGGAGGAAAGTCTTTGAAGAGGAACTTCTACTTTACTTTTTATACCTGGGACCTGGTTTCTGGGTGAATGAGGGAATGAGGGATGTGAGCATAATGTGCTCAGTGCTGATTATTTCCCGAAGAGAAGTGGGCAACCAGTTCAAGACAGATGTTATGGGTCCACTGGCTGACCATGCTTTCCTGCAGATGCCAGCATCATGGCAACCAAGGAGAGAGAGACAGTCTCCTTAACAACTAATCTTCCCGGAAGCTGAAGCACCAAATGGTTTGAGTGTTTCTTCTTAAAGGCAAGGCAGTGTGGGCCATATGAAAAGGGTGGCCCCTTGTGAAGCAGGTGGCTAGAAATGGGCTCTTCTTTGTGGGATGAAATGTATAGCAGCTGGTGTGGGAGCTGGAGCATAAGTGGCTTAGAGGCAGCCTCTTTTCTCCAGCAGCGGGCAGGATGGCTCTGGGATCACCTCAGTCAATGACGTCACCATCCAATTCAAAGGTAAGGATCGAAGCAGTTACAAGTATGTTTGTACAGGCTTAATTTTCTCTGGAAAGTAGGAACTCGTCATCTGAGGATGAAAGGGGGAGGTGAATGAAGTCAGGGAACAGAACATCTGAGGTCTCAAGGGGGATTCATGAGATTTTGGATCAAGCCACTGAGGGTGCATCAAAGGTTCATGGACTAGGACATGGAAGAATTATAGAACAGGGCCCAGGGCCCACCCAAGGCTGGAGTTTACAAATTAGTCACTACGTATGTGGTCCTGGATCTGTTGAATAGTAGACTCTTCAAAACATACTGATAAATCCCTCCCTCTTAAAAGCTGAAGAATTGGCCCTCTCTGAAAACCACAGCACTGTCTCACAACATAGGGATTACCCCCAAACTGCTCTGTGAAGCTCGCCTAGTCTATGAGCAATTAGAAGGGCAGAAGAGTTTGTAAAAATAAAAAAAAAGAAAACTGAGCTGTAGCCTTAGATTACAGTGTGACATTTAGTGAGTTCATTGTCTTTCTTTAGTGTAAGAATCGAGGAACAAATTTGTTTTATTGTTTGGCATATTATATAACTCATTTGACAATACTGCTTAAGTTATACAACAACCCCAAATTCATATTTTTAACCTCATTTTTTAAAAAATTGAAATGCTGTCACCTTGGAGCATTATTTTACATTTTGTAGCACACATTTGTACTTTGGGTTCTTTTTAGGCAGAAATCTGAACTAACAAGTACTTCTATTTTTTTCCCCAGATTCTTTACATTTCTACAGCTTTATTTCACCCCTTTCCAACATAATACACCATTTCTCAGTAAACATTTAGATAAAATGTCACACACTTGGAGAAAGAAAATCTAGATGGCAAATCAAAAACAAGGCCATATTAAGCATGAGAAGTGGTAGTGGGAATGCAGTTTTCAATGTTTTGATTTAATACCATAAAGAATGTCCACAGAATAGACTGCAGATTGGAGTTCGTGGGGACGTCTTCTTTAGTTTATGTAAAGAATGCCATTCTTATTCAGTAAGATTTAATCAGGCTACTTGAGACTGAGATATAAGTGTAGAGAAGATATTAACTTTCCTTCTCCATATACTCGGAATGTAAAAGTACTTAGGAAATTTTACATTGACACTACATGGTGAGGAGATATATATATTTACATATATATATCTTATATATATACATTTCTTTTTAAGATAAAATAAGTATGAGACCTCAAAAATACTTGGAATGCAAATACTATTTTAAAGTAATAAAATATTATTTCAACTAAATTGAAAAGTGCTTGAAGTATAAATTCTATTAAATTTTAGTGAAAAAATATGAAAATACTCATCATATAATTAAAAACTTATTGTGTACAAATGGATTCTGCTATTTCTAAAGTATTTTATTCTCAATGTATTATATTCTATTATATAACTTTATGATATTCATTTAATTTCAGATTTAAGTACTAGATTTTGATATACTACTTTACCATATTTTAGTTTCTATTTCCTTTTATAGACAGATTCACTCCCTACCACTAAAAATGTTTAAATACTTAATTTAATCTGAGACAGCATCTGCAACAAAAAACAGATTTGCTGTTGTAAGTTTCTGATATTGTATGTAAAATGGCATAACAATATAATTTTATTTGAAGGTAGACTGTGTTAACTGAAATATATTATTATCAATCCAAGAGTCACCACTTTAAATATAAAGCAACATAGCTAACGAGCTAAAAGAAGACATAAAACAGAACACTAGAAGATAACCAATTGAAACTAAAGCAGAAAATAAAAAGGGGTGAACAAAGAGAAGGTGGCACACATGGAAAACAAACAGCAGGATGGTAGATTTATACCCAGCCACAACAATAATTACAATAAATGTAAATCATCTAATAATTTGTTAAAAGTCAGAAATTGACTTCCAATTTCTAGTCCAGCATAAAAGGAACCTGAAAGTCATCACTGTCTCCTAAAAATAAGTAAAAAACTGAAAAACTTGATAATCAACAACTCTTCTAGATCTGTCAGAGAAGTGAGCTCACAGGACAAACTGCAGCCCCCAAAACTGGAGAGAGACACCACTGGACACACACAAGTCCCACTCACCAGAACAGAAACCTCATGGGAACAAATACTAGGCTAGGAAAACCTGAACTGTCATCTACACATTGCTATGGGCTTGATCTTGGGGTGGGGCAGTGGTAGGGAGACCTCCAGACTTTTGAGTTTTACCTCCAGCAGCCCCACCAGAGTCTCATAGTGAAGATTAGAGAAAAAGTCTGTTTTAGTCTGTTTGGGCGACTATAACAAAATACCTTGAACTGAGTGATTTATAAACAATAAAAATTATTGTTCACTTGGAGGCTGGGAAGTGCGAGAACAACGTGTGGGCAGATCCAGTGTCTGAGGAGGGCTAGCTCTGTGCTTGGAAGATGGAGCCTTCTTTCTGCATCGCCACATGGTGGAAGGACAGAAGGACTGCCACAAGTTGTATGAGGGTATTAATCCTATTTATGAAGACAAGCCCTCATGACCTTATGACCTCCCGAAGGCCGCAACTCAATACCATTAGTATTAGGTTTCAACACACAAATGTTGGGGGTTCAGAGATATTCAAACAATAGCAAAACTCCTCATGCTTCTGACAGAGAGAGTAGAAAAACAACTACTTTGAAATACACCCAGAGCATTCTGCTCTTTTTAACAAGGCCTGCCCTCAAAAGGAACTATTTTACCAGAGCTAGCCCCATCTGGCCGTTGACATGGAGTGAAAAAATTACACAACTTCAGCCTGCTCTGGCCATTCTGTCCCACCTATGTGGAAAGAAGAGGGAGACTCCAAAGCACTTGCTAAGGTCACACCACAGAAACACAGCTCATTAAAAGACTGAAACCTAATCATCGAACTGCAGGACACTTCCCCTCCCACTCCACCTTCCCGTCACATCGCTAATGACTTATCTACTACAGTGCCTTCTACCTGCATGTTCAGCTTTCAACAAAAGTTACGATGCATATTCAAAAGTAGAAAGCAGGCCGGGCACGGTGGCTCACACCTGTAATCCCAGCACTTTGGGAGGCCGAGGTGGGCGTATCACAAGGTCAGGAGTTCAAGACCAGCCTGGCCAACATGGTGAAACCCTGTCTCTACTAAAAACACAAAAAAAGTGAGCTGGGTGTGGTGGTGTGCACCTGTAATCCCAGCTACTCAGGAGGCTGAGGCAGGAGAATTGCTTGAACCCGGGAGGCGGAAGTTGCAGTGAGCCAAGATTGTGTCACTGCACTCCAGCCTGGGGGACATAGTGAGAATCCATCTCAAAAAATAAATACATAAATAAAAAAGTAGAAAACACAATCTGAAGAGACAAAACAAGCACCAGAACCAGGCTCAGATATGGCAGGGATGTTGGAAAGTTAGAGATTGTCAGACTGGATAAAAAATAAATCTTAACTCCATGCTGTGTGTGATAAACTAATTTTAAATAGAATGATACTTATAGGTTAAAAATAAAAAGAAAAAATATGATGCAAACACTAATCAAAAAAGGTGGAGTGGCTATAGTAGCATCAGAGTAAACTTTAAGACAAGAAATACTACTCAAGGTAAAGAGGAATATTTCATAATAAAGAAGTCAATTCATCAAGAAACTATAACAATCCTAAATGTGCATGCATCTAATAACAAAACCTCAAAATCATAACGCAAAAGCCAGAATTGAAGGGAAAAATAGACAAATATCCATATTTACATTGGATACTTTAACACTCTTCTCTCTGCAACTGGTAGAACTAGTGAACTATATTCAGTAAGAATATAGAAAATGTGAACGTTATCAATCAACACATCTTGACTGATATTCTGCAAAATAGCACCTAACAACAGCGTATTGCACACTATTCACGTGTGCCGTGGAATATTCACAAAGACAGATCATTTGCTGGTCCATGAAATAAGTCTTGAGAGATTTAAAAGAATTGAAATCACTTCAGAATAGATTTAATTCACAAATGTATTAAACTAGAAATCAATAATTAAAAAAATATGGGAAATCCCAAAGTATTTGGAAATTAAGCAGTATAGTCATAAATAACCAAGCATCAAAGAAGAAATTACCAGAGAAGTCAGAAAATATGTTAACCAATGTAGTAATGAAGACTTAACATACTGAAATATATGGATGTTGGTTAAGCAATGCAATGTTGAGTGGGAAGCTTGATCACCATATGGTTGTATTAAGCACTGTGAAAACAAATAACTATAATATACTAAAACAGTATTTATTGTTTTTGTTTGTTTGTTTTTGGAGACAGAGTCTCATTCTGTCACCCAGGCTGGAATGCACTTGGTGTGATCTCAGCTCACTGCAATCTCTGCCTCCCAAGTTCAAGCGATTCTCCTGCCTCAGCCTCCCAAGTAGCTGGGATTACGGATGCCCACCACCACACTTGGCTAATTTTTGTATTTTTAGTAGAGATGGGGTTTCGCCACGTTGGCCAGTCTGGTCTCAAACTCCTGATCTCAGATGATTCACCCTCCTCGGCCTCCCAAAGTGCTGGGATTACAGGCGTGAACCACCGCACCCAGCCTAAAACAGTATTTTTTGTTAATGAGGGACCATTTAAACCTTCTTTACTTGGAAGAGGCAGGGAATGAAGGACAGGTGTGAGGCACAACACAGCACAACCTAGGGACAGGGTGGTATTTAGGCTGGACTTTGAAAAATGAGGCCAGATGAGGAATTTCTGGGAGGCAGGAGCATGAGGAAAGGCAGGGTGTGCTGCCCCTGAAAGGCTGTGGATAGAAGAGCTGGCATTCCAGTGTGGCTGAAGGGTAAGATGTCTGGAGGAAAGTGAGTGGGGCTGAGAACATCAAGCTGAGCGTGCAACAGATTGTGAAGGGCCTCGTATGCTCTACATGTACACAGAAGTAAACGTGTGAGTCAGAATTGCTTCTGTGAACATAGGCAACAATATTGTCTGTTTGCTTCTCTAAAGGAAAAATAACTGACTAATGCAACAGTCAGCTCAATATGAATCACAACTATTGAAAAAGAGAAGGAAGTTTGATGAATACCAAAATTAACAGAGGCTTTTCCATATGTATCCTTTGGGTAGCTCGCCAGAAGGAAGAATCATCACAGCTACTTGGCAGGTCTTCCTAAGCTAGCCACAATCACACCTCTTCACAAAATCCAGCTGGCATGCAAAGTGTGAGAAAACAGCTAAAACACATTACTGAAAAGTCTGGAATTTACAAACAAAGGATTGCTGTTAAATAAAGAAAATAGAAAACAAAACACAGCACTGTGTTGTGACTTTGAGGAATAGTTTTGCACCAGAAGATGTGAAATGTGAGTAAACAGGCGTTGATTGATTTGGGTTCGGCGGGTGAAGGCCTCTACCTGGATTTGAACATTTCAGAGTCCAGACTATTGACTGACTGTCATATCAAAACACTGTATAAAATGCTTCGATTTGTAACAGAATTTCACATTGTCAGAAGTCATAAGGCAGTTTGATTTTTCCTAATTCACAATTAAGTTATAATAGCAGCAAGCTGACGTTACTCAGTCACAGAGCCAGAGGATTTGATGAGGTGTACAATTTTCCCTCAAGGATAAAAATGTAATTATGAAAAAGTCCTGAACTGAAAAACAATATTGTCAGCTATTTCCAAGAAAGATAAAAGATTTAAAGGTAAAGAAATTACAGATAAAAGGAATACAAAATTAAGTTGAAACCACCAGGGTAGCGAGAACAAGTTCTAAACAAGAACCAAACACTAAAACATTTTATTATAATGAGAAAATATGGCTTTCAATTTTCTAAAAGGACAGCACTAAATTTTTAAATTCATATTTCTGATTAGTTCACCCAGATGTTTAAAAATGAATAGATATCAATTGATGATTATACTTTCAATGGTGCTGAAGAAACGAGGCCTGAATTTGCCTCAGTCTGTCAAACTGGCAGTCAGAGGGAGGCCCATTCTACACTCAGCAACCAGGGGACTCCTTTTCATAAGTTCATGTAAACTGCAAGGGGTACTTAATAGTTTTGTTTTCATTTCTTATCCCAAAACCTATCTCCCACTAAGCCCTCTCTACGAAATGAAAAAATGAATATCTGCTTGAACAGGATTGCTGGGAAGATCAAGTAAGAGAAAATGAATAATATATGTAAAAGAACTTTGTACACTGCATAGCCCTTCACAGAAAGCGTTATTACAAAGTATTTTACATTTATAAAGTGCTTTTCAAAGCACTCTTCACTTAAAATTCAATTCACAATCTGCATCTGAGGCTGAAGACTCAGATGCAGAATCCCCACCTGCATGAAGCTCATGGTCTGGACTCCAGAGGAATCGGGTAATCCTGTCTATACCTGCGGAAAATGCTGTGAAAATATAGGAGGTTGCTACAAAGAAGCTGGCATCCAAGTTAGAGAAGTGAGTGCATCACTCCTGTTGTCAGGACTCGGGATTTCTGCAACCTTCCTGACATATTTAATGAATATTTGAAATTATCTCATTTCACCTGTTATCCTTCCTCTGATAGTAACCAAGAGATATATATGTTATTTCTTATACGAGAAAAGTGAGGCTTCGAAAAGATAAACAACCTCATTGTGATTCAATGACTTGACGTTCAGCTCACAGTCTAGAAAATGGCTAAGTGGCAAAACTGGTCTTCAGACTCAAGAAATGTTCCGTGTTATACAATAGAGTTCGTTTGGTGTTTGCAGTCATGGAAATGGAACGTGGGGTCTTACTGGAATTAAACTACTCCATACCAGACACGTATTTTAAAAGAAGAAATCATGATTCTTAGAAAATTGGATGTCACCTCTATACATTTAAAATTCTGTCAAAATCATTAAAGTAAACAGCCAATGTGCATGCAAATGCTTTACATGAATAGACTATCCAGTCTCAAATCCAATAGCTGTTCTGGGAGGAAAAGTCTCAATTTGTATGCCGTGAGAATATCAAACTGATATTTATGTAACAGTTAGCATGGCCACAATGTTCCAAAGAGAGTGCAAAGATCTTGCACACTGGGTGGCCAATATGGGTTTAAAAAAGAAGGAATTTTTATTGCCCTCCCCCCAACAATACTGTGCGTGCGCGTGCACACATACACACACAATGCAGCAGCAACAACAGGCACAGGGAGAGGTTCCAGCAACCCTTTCTCTGCTCCTCAGGGAGGATATTCTGGAGCCTTTTCAAAGGCTCTGACAGGGCTGATTGAGAAGCATTTCTTCGTCAATAAACAGAGGTCAAGGAGTGCCTCTTTACCGTGGAGTCCGGCCAAAGCCACGTGTCCCACTTGTGAAGAGGGACGGAGGTAGGGGATGGACACCTATCGAAAACAAACTGCATTCCAGAAAACAATCTTAGAGTTCAACAAGAAAGAAATGTTCTCAATACATTTGTGTTCATTTACAAGATTGGAAAAATGTTTAAAGTAGACTATAAAATTGGTGATAATTTACTTAAATATGCATTTATTGAAAGTTGGTGTTTTATGTATTTTTATAAATTTTATACTTATATAATATGAAAATTCATATTATATATTTAAATATTAAATCATATTAGATATTTAAAATTCATACTATATATTTTAAACTTAAATATTAAAATTTATTATTTAAATTTAAATATAAAATCTGTTAAAATTGGCACTGAATATATTATATATGTCATGTATATTATACATTTAAAATTATATATTATATATTTATAAAAATATATATTTTATATTTTTTATGTAATATTTTTATAATTTGAAAATCCATATTATATATTTAAATATTAAATGTATTAAAATTGACATTGAATTTATTATAAATGTCAGGAAAATAATGACAAAGAAATACAGCAATGTTAGCAATCAGGTTTTTTTCTCATACTTTTAACTTTTATTTTGGGTTCAGGGGCACATGTGCAGTTTTGTTATATAGGTAAACTGGTGTCGCGGGGGTTTGTTGTACAGATTATTTAGACACCCAGGTACTAAGCCTAGTACCCAAATAGTTATTTTTTCTGCTCCGCTCCCTCCTCCCAACCTCCACCCTCAAGGAGAACCTGGTGTGTGTGGTGTTCCCTTCTTTGTGTTCATGAGTTCTCATCATTTCGTTCCCACTTGTAAGTGAAAACACGAAGCATTTGGTTTTCTGTTCCTGCATTAGTTTACTAAGTAATGGCCTCCAGCTCCATCCATGTTCCTGCAAAAATGGACATGATCTCATCCTTTTTAATGGCTGTAAGCAATCAGTTTTAAGCACGGTCCAGTATTAACCACAATGAATATTTCTTCTATGTTAATAATAAAAAATGTAAAATAAAAAATAATTTCCCTATTAAAGACAAAAAATTGGAAATAGGTAATAACTTTCAAGTCTCAATAAAAATAACAGTAAAAATAACAGAAAGCATTCTGTTTTATTTTAAGTTGTAAACCCCTAAGAGCAAAAATAGCAAGAGAGGAAACAGTAACAACGAAATAATGGGAGTGGAAGCAAATGAACCAGCAATCATGGACTAAGAGACCAGTTCAAGCAGAAATCAAGGCTGGCAATGGGAAAGCACAGAAGCAACATGGTTTGCAGCAGAAAACCCACAGGGCCTGAGAAACGAGCATCAACAGAACAACAGGCTGTTAAGGAAGCAGGTCAACAGCTCCCCTACCGTGGTCCTCATTTCCACACCATCCTGCATGCCGTGGAACTATCCGTCCTCCACCCTGGAGAAGCTCGGAGCTTATTCTATGGAATGGGAGAAACGGAGAGTCCTCTGTAATGGAGATACCAAGGAGAGGTGGGTCATATACTGGAAACAAGAGAACCAAAGTTTATGTAAGGAATATTGAGCCTACTCGGCCTTTCCTTCTGTGGCTCCCAAGATGCAGGTGGCAGAGTTATACCTTCCATGCAGGAAATAAGCGGCTTTTTCTAGGGAATTCAGAGGATCTCCGAGTAGCCTGGCCTATTTAAACGAGAGTGAAGCCCAAGCTGATGGGAAGCTTGTGCCGAGAATTTCCAATCAATCTTCTAGGGCCTCACCCTTAAATATAAGCGGACAGCTAAGTATCACCGTACTTGGAGAGGATTAAGAATGAGCAGACACTGGAAACAGACTGAAATACAGCCAGCTCTCTAAAACAGAAGATATAGAATATAACAAAAGACAGAAATGGATGTGTGTAGGGATTACACAGGGAAGGTAGTGCAATTGACAACTCTGGCAGCGATGCCGCTAAGGACAGGATGAATATGAAAATTGCTTGAAGTTCAACAATAAGGAGAAAGGAGTTGCCAAAAAGACCAGGAGGGGCAAGAACAAGACCTGTCCTAAGGTTATAGTGCATGAATGGCTTACCAGATAAGAATTAATTCGGCAGAACATCATTGAAAATACAATTTAAAGGAGTATGAATAATATTTGTATTTTCTCTATAACAAGGCAGGTTAGTTCAAATGCATCACAATGTCTCCAGGAGCCCACACTTGTCTCTCTTTATTGAACCCACACTCTTCTCTCTCTTTTTTGTTTTGTTTTGTTTTTTGAGACAGAGTCTCGCTCTGTCATCCAGGCTGGAGTGCAGTGGCGCGATCTCGGCTCACTACAATCTCTGCCTCCCAGGTTCAAGCAATTCTCCTGCCTCAGCCTCTCAAGTAGCTGGAATCACAGGCACCCCACACCACACCCGGCTAAGTTTTGTATTTTTAGTAGAGACGGGGTTTCATTATGTTGACCAGGCTGGTCTCGAACTCCTGACCTCAGGTGATCTGCCCGCCTTGGCCTCCCAAAATGCTTAGATTACAAGCATGAGCCACTGTGCCCAGCCTCTTCTCTATTGAACCCACAATCTTCTCTCTCTATTGAACCCACGCTCTTCTCTCCCTATTGCATCAGGCTTCTCCTGCACCCCTTTCTCTCATGACTTTTTACCTCATTGTTGAACAGTGTCTGCTTTACCTTCAAGTTCTGGGTAGGAAGAAGAGCAAAGAGAAAAAGGCAAGAGGCAGGTGCCAGTGTCCGTATCTCTTTTAAGAGCTCTCCTAGAAATCCTACCCAGTGACTTCTGGTTACATAATAGTTTCAAGGAGTATGTAGGATTTGGGGGTTGTTTGTTTTAAGCTGGACTCATTACCACTGTGAAAAAAATCACACTGTATATGTAAGAAAGAAAGAACAAATGAGAACTACATAGAGAACTAGCAGCATACGTAGCTGATTATTTTTGAAAATTAAAATGTTTTAGTAATGGGCTTGAAATTCAATGCCAGTCATCAATAAATTAAATGTATAAATGAAGAAGACTTGTAATTTAACAGTCATTCTGGGTTGCTTGGTGGGTGTGTGATAATGACCTTTAAAGAGGGGAACAGGCCGGGCACGGTGGCTCATGCCTGTAATCCCAGAACTTTCGGAGGCCGAGGCGAGCAGATTGTTTGAGATCAGGAGTTCAATACCAGCTTGGCTAACACGGTGAAACTCCATGTCTACTAAAAATACAAAAAGTTAGCCTGGCATGGCAGTGCGCACCTGTAATTCCAGCTAATCCTGCTGAGGCAGGAGAATCACTTGAACCCAGGAGGCGGAAGTTGCAGTGAGCTGCAATTGCGTCACTGTGCTCCAGACTGGGCAACAGAGTGAGTGAGACTCCATCTCAAAAAAAATTTTTTTTAAAAAAAGAAGGGAACAAACAAAAGAACTTTCGGGGAGAGAGAAAAATGGAAAATGAGTAGCTGTCTCCCTTCTTCTTTCGGGTAACTGCTTTCAGGTCCTCCAGAACTTTTATTAAAATAAAAGAACATTTGCATTATCCCCTCAATATTGTAATTTGTGACAGTAAGTCAAAATATACTTTTCACTGGGCAAAGGACATAAACAGACACTTTTCAAAAGAAGACATTTATACGGCCAACAAACATATGAAGAAAAGTTCAGCATCACTGGTCCTTAGAGAAATGCAAATCAAAACCACACTCAGATACCATCTCATGAGAGTCAAAATGATGATTATTAAAAAGTCATGAGATAACAGATGCTGGCGAGGCTGTGGAGAAACAGGAACACTTTTACACTGTTGGGGGGAGTGTAAATTAGTTCAAACATTGTGGAAGACAGTGTGGTGATTCCTCAAAGACCTGGAACCAGAAATACCATTTGACCCAGCAATCCCATTACTGGCTATATACCCAAAGGAATATAAACCATTTGATTACAAAGATCTACGCATGTGTATGTTCATTGCAGCACTATTTACTATAGCATATGCATGGAATTAACCCAAGTGCCCATCAGTGATAGACTGGATAAAGAAAATGTGGTACATATATACCATGGAATTCTATGCAGACATAAAAAGGAATGAGATTATGTCCTTTGCAGGAACATGGGTGAAACTGGAAGCCATTACCCTCAGTAAACTAGCACAGGAACAGAAAACCAAAGACTGCATTTTCACAGTTATAAGTGGGAGCTGAACAATGAGAACACAAGGACACAGGGAGTGGAGCAACACACGCTGGGGCCTGTTGGGGGCGCAACGGGAGGGAGAGCATCAGGATAAACAGCGAGTGAATCCGGGGCTTAATACACAGGTATTGAGTTGAAAGGTGCTGCAAACCACCATGGCACACGTTTACCGGTGTAACAAATCTGCACATCCTGCACATGTATCCCGGAATTTAAAATAAAATAAAATAAAATTTTAAAAAGTACTTGGTGTATCTGGGAAATATACAAAAATATATTTCTTGGTGTATCTGGGAAATATACAAAAGTTTATTGTTTTTTACTTGGTGTATCTGGGAAATATACAAAAGTTTACCAATAAACTACTCAAGAATCAATAAAAACTAAAAGTTAAATATAAAAATTGCCTTTCCATTGCATAAAAATGTAATTTCACCAGCCCAATGTATATATCACTTGAAAAAATGTTGTTGCAAAATGCAATCTCTTTTGTGCTTTATACCATTGACTTTAAAATTTACAGTCAGGAGAGCAAAGCACATATAAATTGGTTCCTTCTTTTATTTCTCAAGAAGTCACTCTTTCTTTTTCATTACCATCTGCTCTGACTACTATTACAATTTTTATCCCAAAAGGTGATGCTGACGGTGTAAAGGTGGTATAATTAACAAAATTCTTCTCTCATGACATTTCTCACAGAAAACTGGAAGCATGAAAAATAATTGCACCAGCAGATATGTTTCAAAACAAAGATCTTATGAAAAATAAGAACTCTTAAATGCAAGCACTAGAGATTGCCTAGATGAAGACAATCTCCATGAATTGAATAGGTTTTTCAGAAAATAAATTGATAGAATGCAATACATATCTCCATTTCTTAAGAGGGAAAATTTTGTATCAACATGCAGATGCACAGCGTGGTCTGACATTGGGATTGAATTACTTCTCAGTTAATAAACAGCACGCATGTGAAGTAGTTATTCTCAGACCCGGCTGCTCCCTGGCACGACCTGGACGACTCTTCCCTTTACAGATGCCTTCCTTGACCCACTCCCAGGGGTTTGGATCCACTAGGGTTTGGGTTGCTCTGGGACCTATAGATCTTTAAAGCTCTCTTGATGACTGATTAACACCAAGGAGAAGATTGACAAAAATCTGTAGTAGTTGAAGCATTTACCGCAAGTAAAACTCTGCGCTTAAACTTAGGGGAAAGGAGTTTATCCTCACGTAGCTCATTATCTAGCACAGTGGTTCTCAGCTGAGAATAAATTTGCCTCCTGGGGGACATTTGGCAATGTCTGGGGACATTTTAGGTTGTCACGATTGTGGGGTGGAGGGTGGCGGTGGGGAGGCAGTGTCACTGGCATCTAATGGTAGAGACCACGGATGCTGCTGAACATCCTACAATGCACAGGGCAGTCCACAACCAAGAATTACCTGGCTCAAAGGGTCAATACCAGCAAGAGAAACCCTGATCCCAATAGGAGGAATAAGAAAATACATTAAACGGTACAGTGAATGGTATAGAGATTTAAAAGTTATTGCAAAATATAGATAGACACTACAACAATTCGGAGCAGGGTGAGTTAGGGCCAGCAGAGAAAGGATCTGAGGCTCTGGATCGAAGTCTGTGCCTTTTCCTACAGCTTTACTACTGAAGCATTTACTACTTAAGTGTTCAACACTAGCTGAACACTTGCAGTTTTGAGCATTTGTGCATATGGTAATTAAGCTAAATAAAGTTCCTGTTCTCCTTGAAGGTCACATTCTAGTTGGGAGAATCAGGCAGAACATCCAAAGTTTAAAAAATGGAAAAAACAAGTGCTGGCAAGCATGTGGAGGAAGTTAATGGAACACTTATCTATTTCTAGTGAGAGTGACATTGGTTCAACCACTTTCGGAAACTGGCTAGCAGTATCCACCAAAGCTGATCTACATGCCCTATGAGTCAACACTTCCACCACTCGATGTTCGTTTAACAGAAGTGCATGTGTATCTGCACCAAAAGACATGTACAAGAATGCTCATAGTAGTAGTATATGTCCAAAGCTAGTCCAAAACCAGGTACAATTGAAACGTCTATTAGGCCAGGCACGGTGGCTTACGCCTGGAATCCCAACATTTTGGGAGGCTGAGGCAGGTGGATCACGATGTCAGGATTTCGAGACCAGTCTGACCAACATAGTGAAACCCCATCTCTATGAAAAATACAAAAAAAATTAGCCAAGTGTGGTGGTGTGCACCTGTAATCCTAGCTACTTGGGAGGCTGAGGCAGGAGAATCACGTGAACCTGGGAGGCAGAGGTTGCAGTGAGCTGAGATCACACCACTGCACTCCAGCCCAGGTGACAGTGTGAGACTCTGTCTCAAAAAAAGAAAAAAAAAAGTCTATTAATAAAACAGATTTTTAAAACCAGGGTGTATTTTTATGTATACAATGGAATAATATATGCAATTAAGCTGAATGTAGTACTGCTGCACAAAAATATGTAATTATCTCACAAATGAAACACTGAGTGAAAGATGTCAGATATAAAAATTACGTATAGTATGATCCCATTTATATAAAGATTACATAGAGATAAAATTAATGTAGAGTATTATGAATCAAAACAGTTGTACTGGGGGAAGATTATGAGTGGGGTCTTTCTGGAAGCCATCTGGGTGCTGTAATATTCCATTTCTTGATCTGAGTAGCAGATCTGGTAATCCATATCATCTCTGCATTTTTCTGAGTACCATATTTCGATAAAAACATTTACTTAATAGCACAATGACAAGTGCTATGAAGAAGAGTAAAGCTGGGTAAGGGACTTAGAGAGTGGCAGCTTGGTGTAATAGGTATTATTTATAGCAGAGGTCCACAAGCTTCTTCTGTAAAGGGCCACATAATAAATATTCTAGGCTTTATGAGCCTACAGTGTGTTTCACAATTATTCAACTCTGCAGTTGTACTGCAAAAGCAGAAATAGACAGTAAGTAAACAAATGAATGTGACTATGTTCCAATGAAATTTTATTTGTGGACACTGAAAATTGAATATCCCAATTTTTGTGTGCTGCAAACTACTATTTTGCTTTCGATTTTTTCCCAGTCATTTGAAATTATAAAAACTATCCTTAGTCAAAAAAAAAAAAAAAAAAAAAAACAGGCATTGGGTGAATTTGACCTGTGGGCCATAGCTTGCAGCCTCTGAGGTATAGGCCAGTGGGAGAAAGGCTGCCCAGGGAGGTCACTTTGCACGGCCCTAAGCAAATTGAGATAGCAAGTCATGTATTGATCCAGGGAAGGCGTTTTCTCTGGGGGGGGACGAGGAAGTAGGAAGGCCAGATGGCGGAAGCTTGCTGAGTGTGTTCAAGGAACAGCTTCTGTGGCTAGAAAAAATGAGTAAATGGCGACACTGGCAGCAACAAGCCACGGCCCGAGAGGCTCAGGGAGAGATGCTCTAAAAGGGAGACCTGGTGGTAATCAGGAAAGTGAAACAGAGGGAAGAAATACTGGGGCAAGGATGCAAGCCAGAAGTCTGAATCTCTCAGAAAAGACCAGAGACAGAACTAGCATGTGGAATGGGGTACAGAGGAGGAGGAGGTAGGGAGGCATTCAGGTGCCTTTCCACGCCCAAGCTGCACACCACCACCACCGCACAGACACGCATCAGAGTTATTCAGTTCAAACACTGTAAGACTGGATAAAGGTATATTTCTGTCTCTTTCGTTTTTTCCTTCCTTTTTTCTTTACTTTTTTTCCTCCCTTTTTTCTTTTTTTACCAGAGAATTCACATCAAACAGCATTATTTATAATGATGATATCCTTATAGGTAAACTCAGATTTTCTAGGTAAAAGAAAATGGCAACCGATAGTGGTAGTGATTTTTTAAATGTGAAATGTTGGCCGGGTGCAGTGGCTCACACCTGTAATCCCAGCACTTTGGGAGGCCGAGGCTGCAGATCACCAGAGGTCGGGAGTTCGAGACCAGCCTGATGAACATGGTGAAACTGTCTCTACTGAAAATACAAAATTAGCTGGGCGTGGTGGCGGGCACCTTTAATCCCAGCTACTCGGGAGACTGAGGCAGGAGAATCACTTGAACCTGGGAAGCGGAGGTTGCGGTGAGCCGACATTGTGCCACTGCACTCCAGCCTGGGCGACAAGAGCTCGAAACTCCACCTCAAAAAAAAAAAAAAAGTGACATGTCTTCAGGCTCACTGATGTCTCTGCCCCGGCTGGAAGATTTCTCAAAGCTCCAACATGAAGTAGGACCTGATGTCTAGCACTGCAGTTGAAGGAATGATTTGTCTACTGGGTGTTTTACTTAGCGACAGCTCAGCATTTTATGGAATTCCAGCTCTCCAATGTTTGTTCTCTGACGTATTGTTGCCTCTTTTATAACAGTCATTAAATACTGAAAATGTCTGATGCGGCAAAACTTAATGGACGCTTACTGGTTATAATGGAATGAAGAGTGAGGTGGAAAAAAAAGATGATTACCGAAAGCTTTCATAAAATGTATTGTTATCTTTTCACATCTTTTATACAGACGATTTATCTTGGGTAATAGGCTATGCCCTTTTGTTCTACAGACTAGAAACACAAGAATTTTAATAGCATAAATTTGTATCAGGTGTGCCAAATACAATATTTTTACCTAATTTCTTGTATTACTTTGCTTCGGAGGTCAGGGAAAAGAAAACACATTTAGAGCAATCGTTAAGATAAGAGGACAGATGCAAATTTAAAATACTTGAATTTAGGTAAACAAAATTAATTAAACCCTTAATTTCATTAGTATTTACAGAGTGCCTGCCATGTGTCAGAAGACACTGCTTAGATTCTAAATGACTAAATGCATAAACGAGTCTATATGGATAAACACGGCAGTCACTATTCTGCAAAAGCTTGCCATCTTCCAGGAGAAATGCAAAAATAACTAAGAGTTTGAAAATGGAAGGAACACATGTAGGAATAATTAAACCTGAGCACTGATAAATATTGATATGCCAACTTACATATGAATAAACCAAAGCTTCAACAGATAAATGACAGATTCAAATTTGGGTGCAAAGCCAATCCTAGTGCCTTTTTCTCTATATAAAATTGAATCTTTTTTTGTTCCCGTCATACATTCAGCAAATATTTATGTAATACCTACCATGAGCAAGGCACTATGATATTAGACTAAGAAAACAGTGTAAGCATATTTCATTTAGTCACCCCTTCAAGCAGGCCGCAGCCTAGTGTTTAAGCTTACTGACTTTATAGTAAGACTGTCTGATTTCAAATTTCAGCATTTCTATATATACAGCCCAGAGCAAAGTTAATGTTACCGCTCTGTGGTCATCAAATGCAGCATGGAAGTCCCCGTCACATACAGTGGTTGAGATAAACAAGTGAAATTATATGGTGCCTATCTCATAGTAAGTGCTTAATAAACGTCAGCAACAAATATTGTTATAAAACTGCTATAGGATCTTCACATGTGGTATGATTATGTTAACTACATGTATGAAAATAAGTCATTAATACGATGGCAACTGTCCCAGGGGTAGCGTCTCAGAATGATGATAAGCATCTGTGACAAGCCAAAAAGTAGTTAATCACCCCAAAAGGCACTCTATGATGTTGGCTAAATAAATATCAGCAACAAAAGGCATTTCTCAAACTGGTTCTAGATAAGTTGCATGTCACCCGGTTCTATGACTATCAGTCCCATTGGTATTCTGATTTCTTTTTTCAAGGACCTTTCCTAAAAAATGTTACTGATGCCATCATTTTGACAAAAACTTGTTAAAGTATTATTAAAATTGGCATAATTGCAATTTATTCCTGTGATTAAGACTGGAAATTAAAAAGGCACGAAATAGTAGCAAATATAACTTGTTCTCATTATATTGTTTATGGTAATAAATCCCTTAGTTAAGCTTACACATGGTTTTCTCTTCTGTTTTCACTTCCTTGTAAAAGATTATTCTTTGAAGCTGACATTTCTTGTCTCTTACCTACAAACGAATGTCAATATGTATATTAACATGTAGAGAAAACATTCACATTTTCTCCTGAATTCGTTTTTAAAAAGTTCAAGTTTTATATAAATGTTTGGAAATGAATTATAGGTAGCTACAGGCAAGACATATTGTCAAATAAATACCTTCAGATAAATGTCGAAAAGGCTGTTTCCAATGTGAATTTTTAAATATGCTTGGAACATAATTGGTGAGACACTGATCAGAAGGAAAAATCTAATTAGCAGCAAAGGGAGGAGTCTATCCACAAAAGTGTAAGAAATATTTTAAACTTAGAAATCAAAACCTTCTGGAGTGTTTTAGTCAAACTTCCTACTGTTCAACTTAAATATGCAGAAAGTCATGGTATCTATCTAAATGAGACGTAGACCAAGATTGAAAGAGTATTAGATACTAAATATTCCTTCTTTTTATCTTTCATTAAGTTAAATAAAAGTAAGATGTGCTTACGGATGCCAAGAGAAAAATACAATACAACAGAGATTCCTCCTGCAGCAGCATCAGAACATCATCACATTAGGCCCATGTCAGTCTCCACTTAAATTTCACACATTCTGATGGACAACATTCGTAAGTTTGCAAAATGACTGTTTACAAAACATACTCTGCTCTACTCTTCTCGGTTTAATGGTGCACTGATCTCCTGGGTGTTTCCTTTTTTCCTCTGTGTGTGTGTGTATGTGTGTGTTGATAGTGAGCAGAACACAGCCAGGAGCAGCGAACAATTCTTGGAGAAGAACTCATTTTTAATTTAAATGTGGGCTTCATAGACAAGAATAAGAAGCTCTGATTGCAGCTAATTTCAGCAAATTAAACAGAGCCTCCGGGGAAAACTGACTGGTAATGATGAAATGCAATCAAGTGAGCAATAGTATTGATCTTCAAACACAAAGCTGAATAATCAAATACAGTTTGCAAAAAAACATTCATTTTTAGTATGAGGATATAGCAGATGCTGGTTTAAGTACTAGAATAAAATAAAAAGCCTATTGATTATTACAGCTTGTACTGACAACATTGCGTATACATAGCTCGCATCGTTTGTAATAGTTTGCTCGTGTCCTCAGGCAGGGTACGAACCCAGAACGGGCACCCAGCCACTTTCTTCTGAACAGAATCTCATGCATTAAATATTTATGTTTCAGTGAGTAAGGAAAAGAGAAGCAAATCAAACAGATTCCTCCTGTGTGTGCATGAAACTGTTGTCGAACTATAAACACAGCATGAGCACAAACCCGTCCACTACGCCCTTCAGTACTTCCCTTGTCTTCGTTTGATTGACAAAATGTCTCCTAAGCAAGGAGTTTCTGAATTAGGCCAAAACAATGACTTGAAATAAATGTTATCTTAACTCTTAAACTGAAACATTATTTTTAGGATTACTTCTCACAGCAGAGCAGAAGCTTGTTTAGTAGAGAAAAGGATGCTGTCGGATTCTCGGGGTTTAGAAGCCAGACTTTAGACAGAAGGTAGAACTATTTAGACAGAGGAAGTATAAAGGGTTCTAAAATGAGTAAGAATGAGGCAGGATGATTTCCAGAAAGAAATACTGAACTTACTCCTTCTAGAGAATATAAGCATTTTCATTCCTTCCTTCCCTTACTCATTCATTCAAAAAATTGTATAGATTCCCAGTAGAGGCATAACCAGTCCGGAACCTTCAAAGTCAGAAGTCCGGCAGGACTGGGTCATTGTTGCTGAGAGACCACTCTTCTATCTTCTTGATGTGTTCCTGGCCTTGTTTCTACACTGTTTCCTCTTACAACCTTTCATCAAAGTCTTTTTCTTTAATTTTTTATTACCATAGGTTATTGGAAAACAGGTGGTGCTTGGCTACATGAGTAAGTTCTTTAGTGGTGATTTGTGAGATTTTGGTGCACCCATTACCCTGCACAAAATTTGTTGTCTTTAATCCCCATCCCCTTCCCACACTTTCCCTCTGAATCCCCAAAGTCCATTGTGTCATTCTTAAGCTTTTGCATCCTCATAGTTTAGCTCCCACTTATGAGTGAGAACATACGATGTTTGGTTTTCCATTCCTGAATTACTTCACTTAGAATAATAGTCTCTAATCTTATTCAGGTCTCTGTGAATGCCATTAATTCATTACTTTTTATGGCTCAGTAGTATTCCATTGCATATATATACCACAGTTTCCTTATCCACTCGTTGATTGATGGGCATTTGGGTTGGTTCCACATTTTTGCACTTGCAAATTGTGCTGCTATAAACATGCATGTCCAAGTATCTTTTTTCATATAATGACTTCGTTTCCTCTGGTTAGACACCAGCAAATTAAATTGTTGGGTCAATTGGCAGTTCTCCTTTTAGTTCTTTAAGGAATACACACTGTTTGCATAGTGATTGTACTAGTTCACATTCCCACCAGCACTGCAGGAGTGTTCCCTGTTCACCACATCCACGCCAGCATCATTATTTTTTTTATGTTTTGATTATGGCCATTCTTGCAGGAGGAAGGTGGTATCACATTGTGGTTTTGATTTGCATTGCCCTGATCATTAGCCCATTTTTTCATGTGTTTGTTGGCCATTTGTATATCTTCTTTTGAGAATTGTCTGTTCATGTCCTCAGCCCACTTTTTGATGGGACTGTTTGTTTTTTTCTTGCTAATTTGATTGAGTTCATTGTAGATTCTGGATATTAGTCAGATATATAGATTGTTAAGATTTTCCCCCATTCTTTGGGTTGTCTGTTTATTCTGCTGACTGTTCCTTTTGCAAAAGCTCTTCAGTTCTATTAAGTCCCAGCTATTTATAATTGTTTTTATTACATTTGCTTTTAGGTTCTTGGTCATGAAATCCTTGCCTAAGCCAACGTCTAGAAGGGTTTCTCCAATGTTATCTTCTATAATTTTTATAGTTTCAGGGCATAGATTTAAGTTCTTGATCCATGTTGAGTTGATTTTTGTGTAAGGTGAGAGATGAGTTTCATTCTCCTACCGTGGCTAGCCAATTATCCCAGCACCATTTGTTGAATAGGGTGTCCTTTCCTAACTTTATGTTTTTGTTTGCTTTGTCAAAGATCAGTTGGCTGTATTTGGGTTTACTTCTGGGTTCTCTATTCTGTTCCATTGGTCTATGTGCCTATTTGTATACAAGTACCATACTGTTTTGGTGACTTTGGCCTTATAGTATAGTTTGAAATCAGGTAGTGCGATGCCTCCAGGTTTGTTCTTTTTGCTTAGTCTTGTTTGGACTATGTAGGCTCTTTTTTGGTTCCATATGAATTTTAGAATTTTGTTTTTCTAGTTCTGTGAAGAATGATGATGGTATTTTAATGGGAATTGCCTTGAATTTGTAGACTGCTTTTGGCAGTATGGTTGCTTTCACAATATTGATTCTACCCATCCATGAGCATGGGATGTGTTTCCATTTGTTTGTGTCATCTAAGATTTCTTCCAGCAGTGTTGTGTAGTTTTCCTCGTAGAAGTCCTTGGTTTGGTATATTCCTAAGTATTTTATTGTTTTTTGCAGCTATTGTAAAAAGGGTTGAGTTCTTGATTTGAACTTCTGCTTGGTCACTGTTGGGGTATAGAAAAGCTACTGATTTGCATACATTAACCTTGTATCTGGAAACTTTGCTAAATTATTTTATCAGTTCTAGGAGCTTTCTGGAGAAGTCTTTAGGGTTTTCTAGGTAAACAATCATATCATCAGCAAACAGTGACTGTCTGACCTCCTCTTGACTAATTTGGATGTCCTTTATTTCCTTCTCTTGTCTGATTGCTCTGGCTAGGACTTCTAGTACTGTGTTGAAGAGGAGTGGTGAGGTGGGCATCCCTGCTTGCTCCAGTTCTCAGATGGAATGCTTTCAACTTTTCCCCATTCAGTATTATGTTGACTGTGGGTTTGTCATAGATGGCTTTTATTACATTGAGGTATGCCCCTTGTGTGCCAATTTTGCTGACAATTTTAATCATAAAGGGATACTGTATTTTGTCAAATGCTTTTTCTGCATCTGTGGAGATAATCATGTGATTTTGGTTTTTCATTCTGTTTATGTGGTGTATCACATGTATTGACTTGCATGTGTTAAACCATCCCTGCATCCTGGTATGAAACACACTTGATCATCGTGGGTTATCTTTCTGATATGTTGTTGGATTCAGTTGGCTAGTCTTTTGTTAAGGAATTTTACATATGTGTTCCTCAAGGATATTGGTCTGTAGTTTTCTTTTTTGGTTATGTCCTTTCCTGGTTTTGGTATTAGGGTGATACTGACTTCACAGAATGATTTAGGGAGGATTCTCTCTTTCTCTGTATTATGGAATAGTGTCAATAGGATTGGTACTAATTCTTCTTTGAATGTCTGGTAGAATTCTGCTGTGAATCTACCTTGTCCTGGACTTGTTTTTGTCGGTTTTTTTTTTTTTTTTTTTTTTTTGAGACACAGTCTCACTCTGCCACCCAGACTGTTGTACAGTGGCACGATCTTGGCTCACTGCAACCTCCGCCTCCCGGGTTCAAGCGATTCTCCTGCCTCAGCCTCCCACCACACCCAGCTAATTTTTTGTATTTTTAGTAGAGATGGGGTTTCACCATGTTAGCCAGGATGGCCTCGATCTCCTGACCTCGTGATCACCCACCTTGGCCTTCCAAAGTGCTGGGATTACAGGCAGGAGCCACCATGCCCGGCTTGGTAATTTTTTGTATTGCCATTTCAATCTTGCTGCTTCTTATTGGTCTGTTCAGGGCATCTAATTCTTCCTGATTTAAGCTAGGCAGGTTGTATCTTTTCAGGAATTTGTCCATCTCCTCTAGGTTTTCTAGTTTATGTGCCTAAAAATGTTCATAGTAGCCTTGAATGATCTTTTGTATTTCAGTGGTGTCAGTTGCAGTATCTCCTGTTTCATTTCTTAGTGAGGTTATTTGGATTTTCTCTCTTCTTTTCTTGGTTAATCTTGCTAATGGTCTGTTAATTTTATTTATCTTTTCAAAGAAACAGCTTTTTGTTTCATTTATCTTTTGTATTTGTTTGTTTGTTTCAACTTCATTTAGTGCTGCTCTGATCTTGGTTATTTCCTTTCTTCTGCTGGGTTTGAGTTTGGTTTGTTCTTGTTTCTCTAGCTGCTTGAGGTATGACTTTGGAATGTCTGTTTGTGCTCTTTCAGACTTTTTGATGTAGGTGTTTAGGGCTATAAACTTTCCTCTTCATACTGCCTTTGCTATAGCCCAGAGATTTGGATAGGTTGTGTCACTACTGTCATTCAATTTGAAGAATTTTTTAATTTCCATCTTGATTTCATTTTTGACCCAATGCTCGTGCAGAAGAAGGTTATTTAATTTCCATGTATTTACATAGTTTGGAAGGTTCCTTTTGAAGTTAATTTCCAGTTTTATTCCACTGTAGTCTGAGAGAGTGCTTGATTTAATTTCAATTTTCTTAATTTTATTGAGGCTCATTTTGTGGCCTATCATATGGTCTACCTTAGAGAATGTTCCATGTGCTGATGAAGAGAATGCATATTCTACGGTTGTTGGGCAGAATGTTCTGTAAATATCTGTTAATATCCATTTGTTCCAAGGTACAGCTTAAATCCATTGTTTCAGTGTTGACTTTCTATTTTTTTTTTTTTTTTTTTTAAGATGGAGCCTTGCTCTGCCACCCAGGCTGGAGTGCAGTGATGTGATCTTGGCTCACAACAACCTCCACCTCCCAGGTTCAAGTGATTCTCCTGCCTCAGCCTCCCAAGTAGCTGGGATCACGCACGCACCACCACACCTGGATAATTTTTGCATTTTTAGTAGAGACAGTGTTTCACCATGTTGGCCAGGCTGGTCTTCAACTCCTGACCTCAGGTGATCCTCCCATCTTGGCCTCCCAAAATGCTGGGATTACAGGCATGAGTCACCATGCCTGACCTGACTTTCAATCTTAATGACTTGTCTACTGCTGTCAGTGGAGTACTGAAGTCCCCCACTATTATTGTGTTGCTGTCTTTATTATTCCTTAGGTCTATCAGTAATTGTTTTATAACTTAGGAGCACCAGTGTTAGGTGCATATATATTTAGGATTGTGACATTTTCCTGTTGGACAAGGCCTTTCAGCATTATATAATGTCCCTCTTTGTCCTTTTTAACTGCTGTTGCTTTAAAGTTTATTTTGTCTGATATAATAATAGCTACTCCTGCTCACTTTTGGTGTCCATTTGCATGGAATGTCTTTTTCCACCCATTTACCTTAAGTTTATGTAATTCCTTATCTGTTAGGTGAGTCTCTTGAAGGCAGCAGAAAGTTGGTTGGTGAATTATTATGGATTCTGAAATTCTGCCTCTTTTAAGTGCAGCACTTAGGCCATTTACATTAAATGTTAGTATTGAGATGTGAGGTACTATTCCATTCATTATGCTACTTGCTGCCTGTATACCATGGTTCTTTTTTTTTTTTAATTGTATTTTTGTTTTATAGGCCCCGTGAGATTTATGCTTTAAAGAGGTTCTGTTTTGATGTGTTTCCAGGATTTGTTTCAAGATTTAGAGCTCCTTTTTGCAGTTCTTGTAGTGCTGGTGTGGTAGTGGTGAATTCTCTCGCACTTATTTGTCTGAAAAAGACTTTATCTTTCCTTCGTTTATGACGTTTAGTTTCACTAGATATAAAATCCTTGGCTGATAATTGTTTTTGCTTAAGGAGGCTGAAGATAGGGCCACAATCTCTTCTAGCTTGTAAGGTTTCTGCTGAGAAATCTGCTGCTAATCTAATAGGTTTTTCTTTCTGGGTTACCTAGTGCTTTGCCTCACTGCTCTTACGATTCTTTCCTTCATCTTAATTTAGATAATCTGATGACAACATGGGTAGGGGATGATCTTTTTGTGATTAATTTCCCAGGTGTTCTTTGTGCTTATTGTATTTGGATGTCCAGGTTTCTAGCAAGGCTGAGGAAGTTTTCCTTGATTATTCCCCCAAATATGTTTTCCAAATGTTTAGATTTCTCTTCTTCCTCAGGAAGGCCAATTATTCTTAGGTTTGGTCATTTTACATAATCCCAGACTTCTCGGAGGCCTTGTTCATATTTTCTTCTTCTTTTTTCTTTGTCTTTGTAGGATTGGGTTAATTTGAAAGCCTTGTCTTCAAGCTCTGAAGTTCTTTCTTCTGCTTGTTCAAGTCTATTGCTAAGACGTTCCAGAGCGTTTTGCATTTCTATAAGTGTGTCCATTGTTTCCTGAAGTTTCCATTCTTTTTTATTTATGCTATTTCCTTGAAAATTTTTCCCCTCATTTCTTGTGTCATTTCTTTGACTTCCTTAAATTAGGCCTCACCTTTCTCTGGTGCCTCCTTGATTACCCTAATAACTAATCTTCTGAATTCTTTTTCAGGTAAATCAGGGATTTTCCTTGGTTTGGATCCACTGCTAGTGAGCTAGTGTGATTTTGCGGGGTGTTGAAGAACCTCATTTTGTCATATTACCAGGGTTGGTTTTCTGGTTCCTTCCCATTTGGTAGGCTCTGTCAGAGGGACGGTGTAGCCCTGAAGGCTGTTGTTCAGAGCCTTTTGTCCCATGCGTGTTCCCTTGATGTAGCATTCTCCCCCTCTTCCTAGGGATGTGGCTTCCCGGGAGCCGAGCTGTAGTGATTATTATCTCTCTTCTGGGTCTAGTCACTCAGCAAGTCTACCTGGCTCCGGGTTGTCTGCAGAGTCCTGTGATGTGAACCATCTGTAAGTCTCTCAGCCACGCGTACCAGCATCTTCTCTGGTGGAAGTGGCAGGAGGGTGAAATGGACTCTGTGAGGGTCCTTAGCTTTAATTGTTTAATGCACTATTTTTGTGCTGTTTGGGCTCCTGCCAGGAGGTGGCGCTTTCAGGAGAGCATCAGCTGTGGTACTACAGGGAGGAACACGCAGTGGTCAGGGCCCTAGAACTCCCAAGAGGATATGCCCTTTGTCTTCAGCTACCTGGGTGGGTAGGGAGGACCGTTAGGTGGGGGCAGGCTAAGCATGTCTGAGCTCAGACTCTCCTTGGGTGGGTCTTGCTGTGGCTGCTGTGGGAGATGGGGGTGACATTCCCAGATTAATGGAGTCACGTTACTAGGAGGACTATGGCTGCCTCCACTGTGTCATGCAGCATATCAGAGAAGTGGGGGAAAGCCACAGTCACAGGGCTCATCCAGCTCCCATGCAACACAAAGGGCCAGTCTCACTCCCACCATGCCCCCCACAGCAGCACCAAGTCTGTTCCCAAGCAGTGGGCGAGCAGGGCTAAGAACTTGCCCAGGCTCCCCACCTCCCAGACGGTGGGCGAGTAGGGCTGAGAACTTGCCCCAGGATCCCCCCATCCCAGGCAGTGGGTGAGCAGGGCTGAGAACTTGCCCCAGGCTCCCTCACTCCCAGCTGTGAAAGCAAGTAGGGCTTGGGTGCACCCCCTACTGTGGAGGCTGACTCACACCCACCCCCGAGTTCTGGCCAGGAGACTTCTCCATCAGCTCAAATTGTTACAAAGTTCAGCTGGAAGTTTCCTTCTCCCTGTGGCCTTTTCCCAGTGCCTCTGACAGCCCTCCCTAAGGACCCCCATGAGGCAGGGCAGACACGGCTTGCTATGGGACCCATGGAGGGAGCCCCAGGGCTCTTCCCGCTGCTGCTTCTACCCCTGCATTTCACTTGGCTCTCTAAACTCACTCAGCTCCAGGTAAAGTCAGAATCTTCTCCCGTGATCTAGACCTTCAGGTTTCCCAGTGAAGGTGTGTATTTGGTATTTGGGGGTAGACAATCCCCCTTCCCACTTCCGCAGTTTGGGCACTCACAGTATTTGGGGTGACTCCCGGGTCCTGCAGGAGCAATCCACTTCCTTCAGAGGGCCTATGGGTTCTCTCGGCTTTCCTGATTTATTCCCGCAGTCGTTCTGGAGCAAATGTTCACAGTGCAGGGCTCCACATGCCGCTCTGTCGATCCAAGTGGAAGCTGCTATCTAGTCCTGCCTCCAGCCAAGATCCTCCTTCTTTCATCAAAGTCTTAAAACATGCCGCGTGCCTGTAGTCACCACTACTCGGGAGACTGAGGCAGGAGAATCACTTGAACTCGGGAGGTGGAGGTTGCAATAAGCCAAGATCGCACCACTGCACTACAGGCTGGGTGACAGAGCGAGACTCTGTCTCCAAAAAAAAAAAAAAAGAAAGTCTTAAATATCACATCAGCAAAATACCTTACATTTGTGGAGTACGTGAGCCTTGTGGAAAATGTGCTCCCTCATCTAATTACATTCCCAATGCTAGCTGTCACAGTGCCACCATTACACTGGGGAAAGAGAGAATTTTTAAAAAAACAGATTTTTAAAATGTGATCATTTCTGACACTGCAGCTGCTGTAAAGCCAATAAAAAATGCCATAGAAAGAGAGCGGGTTTGGCACGAAGGGCTATCTTAGTTGTCACAGATGCCCTCCCAGATGACGGGCAGAGGGGTTGCCCTGTCCAAGATCTGAGCATACACCTTTCTACATAAAGGACACAGTGGGTGCAAGGCCCTGAGGCTGGAACGAGCTTTGGCATATTTGAGGAACCGCAAGAAGACTGGGGTGCTTGGAGAATAGGAAGCTATGAGAGACTGGAAGGACTGTGACAGGAGATGAGGTTGAGGAGAGACCAGAACTAGAAAGGGAGAGCTCACAAGTCATAGCCTGGAGTTTAGATTCGATGCTAAGTGCTATGGGGAGTCACTGAAAGTCAGGGACGTATAAGTAATTAATTGGGAATTTTTAAAGTGAATATATTGTCCTCAAAAAGTTTGTGAAGCAGCGTATATCCACCATTCACTTTTTACATAAATAAATTCGCGCCCTTTTTTTTTTTTTTTTTTTTTTTTTGAGATGGAGTCTCACTCTTGTCACCCCAGCTGGAGTGCAATGGTGCGATCTCGGCTCACTGCAACCTCCGCCTCCCAGGTTCAAGCAATTCTCCTGTCTCAGCCTCTTGAGTAGCTGGGATTACAGTGGTGCACCATCATGCCCGGCTAATTTTTGTATTTTTAGTAGAGACGGAGTTTCAACACATTGGCCAGGCTGGTCTTGAACTCCTGACCTCAGGTAATCTGCCCGCCTAGGCCTCCCAAAGGGCTGAGATTACAGGCGTGAGCCACTGCACCCGGCCTAATTCACACCTATTAATGTATTTTTCCCAAATGCAAATAGCTGTGGTTTTCATTTTCTTATAACATACCTGAGCTTCTTTCACAGCGAATCCTCCCAAGTACCTTATGTTTTTATAACACCCTATGTTTCTTCACCACATCAATTATAGCTACAGTTATAAACACATTAATAATTTGAATAATTATCATTTTTGTCTTATGGACTGTAAGCTCATGTGTGCGGATTGAGTGCTTGAACACTCAACACATAACTGAGATGCCAGAAAATACTTTCATTAAATAAATTGCTATAATCATATAAGCTTGATTCACTTACTATAATATGAATATTTCTCATATCACTAAACTTTTGTGTTCTATACTTCTGTATAGTTGCGATATCCTATTGCTGACTAATGCAGTTCTTCCAAGTTTCAAGAACCAATTTTTATTCTACATAAAAATGTTCCTATTTGCTTAAATCTTTAACTGACAAGGATTTCTTAGGACCCTGGGCTGCTGTCTTGTCTCAGTGTAAATAATACTGAAATGGAGTTTTTTAAAGTGTCTCCTAATACGTTATGGGTTGATTTATGTCCCTGAAAAAAAAGGTAAGTTGAAGTTTTAACCCCCGTACCTTAGAATGTGACCTTATTTGGAAATAGGGTCATCGCAGATGTAGTTAGTGAAGATGAGCTCATGCTGGTGTAGGGGTGGGCCCTTAACCCAATATCGTAACTTGCATCCTTATTTAGAAAGAGAAGGCATGCGAAGAGACAGACACACAAACAGAGACTCCCTGCAAGGACTGCAGTGATGCGGCCTCTAGACAAGGCACTACCGGGGGCAGCAGAGAGGCCTGGCAGAGATGCTGCCCCAGGATTCTCAGAGGGAACACGGCCCTGCTGACACCTTGATCTGGGGCTTCTGGCGCCTCCATAACTGTGAGGTAATAAATTGCTGCTGCTCTAAGCCACCTACTTTGTGATACTTTGTGACAATGGTCTTAGGAAAATAACCCACCAGGGGAGACTGCTCAATGCTAAACTACACTTTGCTTATCTGGGGAAAAGTTGCACAGATCCGTCCTAATCATACCCTAAAGCCATTGCTGTGATGCCCACAAAGCTGGATCTCAAGTCACACGGACAAGAGATAAAGGGGTAATTTACAAAATTAAACACAGCCTGCCCAGTTAAATTTGAATTTTAGGAAATCATATTACATAATGCTAGAACATACTTATACTTTAAAAAGAAAAAGTGTTGTTCAAGGTCAGGAGTTCAAGACCATCCTAACACGGTGAAACCCCGTCTCTACTAAAAATACAAAAATTAGCCGGGCGAGGTGGCGGCGCCTGTAGTCCCAGCTACTTGGGAGGCTGAGGCAGGAGAACAGCGTGAACCCAGGAGGCGGAGCTTGCAGTGAGCCGAGATCCGGCCACTGCACTCCAGCCTGGGCGACAGAGCGAGATTCCGTCTCAAAAAAAAAAAAAAAATTGAAGAGTGTTAAACAAATTACAGCACAATGTCCTGGCATTAATATAAGAGCAGATGAAGATGTCCACTCTCATTTGATGTTTGTGATAGAGAGGACGATGGAAGGGCCCCAATTTAGAGAAATTCAAGAAGCCTGCAAAAGAACATGCATTTGTGGATGTTCAAACAAATGGATCCGGCAGACAGAAAGCCCGGAGGCTGCAAAGTGAACTAGCTTGAGGATAATGAATAGAAAATGCAAACTACCCCCAAAGAGAGTGACACAAGGAAAATGACTTTCTGAAGGAGGAAAGGGGCCAAAAACAGGAAAGCGGGAAGTAGGTAAGTTTGATAACGATCTTGAAAAGGCCTAAGCAGGATTTCGACTCAACAGATAGAATTCATTTCCTGAATTGCAGGGTTCAGCATCCAGAATTCAATTGTCAAGGTTGAATTCGAATTTGGGTTAGGCTTATCCCAAACAAAAATGATAGGGAACACTCCTGCATTATTGTGGGAATAAATCCAAGGGAATTTACTTAGACTGGAGAACGTACGTTTAAAACTCAGGAGCTCCCATTTCAATGGCAAAAACAGAGGAATTTTCCTAAAACAAGAGGCCTGCTGTGCATGTTCTAGTAAGAACCTACGAAACTGAAGCTGGTGAATAAATCATTTAAATCAAGGAAAGAAGATACCCTGCAACGCATAAAGCATCCTAGAGGAGAGTGACTGTCAAAAATACCTTTGATTACGTGACGTGTTTAAGACTGGAACTCTCACGAAGGATCCACTGGACCACTGTGCGCCCTAAGTGTGAGGAGAGTGTGAAGGTCAGTGATCTTGTCTCAGACGGTGCCACTGGACACAAGGAGTTGCATCAGGAAACACCAAAGGAAGAGCAAAAGGAGAAGCTGAAAACACAAGAAAACCAAATGCATTCATTAAAAAAAAGAAGAAACATCCAGCTGCCTTCTTCAGATCTAGGAGACTGTAAATTGAATGTGCAAAGAAGCTTCTAGCGTGATGCACAAAACCTGGTTGTCATCCAACCAGGAAAAAGAAAGAGCAACCTTAGATGACGCCAGGGCCTTTTCCTTGTAGTAATAACACAAATGGCAAGGATATCCTGAACATGGCACATAAATATATTCTTTCTGCTTCTTGCTAGCAGGAGATAGAAACAGCCTCCTCCACATGTTTGCATGTTCGTGTTTATTAAAGTCACAGACATAAAATATTAAGGTTCTAAAGAATGAAAATGTCCGTGTTGGTATAAAAGTATGAACACCTTGCACAGGTTATTTTAGGAGGAAAATTTGATCATAGCACCGTATATTGTAATATATATTTGAGGATTATCCACCGCCATAAATGACATTTATCAGACAACTGAAAATAGATCATGCACACTTCAGTCATTTGTTCACCAAGAATGCACAGCCAGGTGCTGTGGAGGAAACAAACTGGAAAACAAACACACACAAATGTGGGGCCCGCCCGCCTTCAAGCTCCAAGAGCCAGACTCTCTAATGAGCCATTAAGCATGATCAGAAACACAAAATGGAAACAAAACCACACCGTCATTGAAGATAAAAAGTGATTAAGTGTCATTAGAGAAGCAGAGGTAAACTGTAACCAGAGTTCTGAGGACAGTGTCCAGGGACAAGCTGAGAGGCCGTCGGCATTGCACAAAGCCTTGCTGCCTGATTCAAGGACATCTGGTCTGCCAGCATCTGAGGGAAGAGGCCGAACAAAGCATTTCCTTAGCGCAAAGAGAAAACGAAATCCTTTGGCTTATGTAGGATATTGACATTGGTGTTCATGTACTTAGTAGGTCTCACACCATGTTGCTGTGATAACCCCAGGGGTGAAGGAAAGCAAATGCATACCGCTAGGCAGCCTGGATGACGGCCCAAGCATCCTGTCTCAAACAAAAAATGGTTTTGCTGTCTCTTTTGCTGTTGTTGTTTTTGAGACACAGTCCCCCAGGCTGGAGTACAGTGGTGTTATCATAGTTCATTGCACCTCGAATTCCTGGGTTCAAGCAAGCGTCCTGCCTCAGTCTCTCAAGTAGCCAGGACTACAGGCATGCACCACCAGTCTGGCTAATTTTTTCATTTTTTAGTAGAGATGGGAGTCTTCTTATGTCGCTCAGGCTGGTCTTGAACTCCTGGCCTCAAGTGATCCTTCCACCTCCCTCTCCCAAAGTGCTAGGATCACAGGTGTGAGCCCCCATGCTGAGTGGATGTTTCACGTTTAACCTCAAAAATTCATGTAAATTGTTCATTTACTGCATATCATATCCTAGTTCAGTTAAATTGAAATGGGATCATTAGTTATCAGGAAAATAAAAATAAAAACCATAATGAGATACCACTTTATGTCCACCAGGATAGCTATAGTAAAAAAGACAGATAATAACAAGTGTTGACAAGGATGTGGGGAAGTCGGACTCCTCTCACACATTGCAGGCAGGAATGTAAAATTCTGCAGCTGCTTCGGAAAACAGTCTAGCAACTCCCCAAATGGCGACATAGAGACTTACCATATGACCCAGAAATTCCACTCCTAGGTATCTACCCAAGAAAAATGAAAACCCATGTCCACACAAAAACTTGTATACAAATGCTCATAGCAACATTATTATGATAGCCAAAAGCAGAAACAACCCAAATGTCTATCGACTGACTAATGGATAAACGAAATGTGATGCATTCACATGATGGAATACGATTTGGCCATGAAAAGGAATGCTTCAACCTGGATGAACCTTGGAAACATAAGAGAAATAAGTCAGTCACAAAGGACTATATGTTGTATATTTCCATTCATGTGAAATGTCCAGAATAGGCAAATCTATAGACAGAGAGTACATGAGTGGACGGAGAGTACGTGAGTGGACGGAGAGCACACGGGTGGACGGAGAGCACATGGGTGGATGGAGAGTACATGAGTGGACGGAGAGCACACGGGTGGACGGAGAGCACATGAGTGGACGGAGAGTACATGAGTGGACGGAGAGCACACGGGCGGTTGCCCAGAGCCAGGAAGAACAGGGAGACACGGAGGTGATGGACAAAGAGAATAGGTTTCTTTTCGGGGTGATGAAAATGCTCTAAAATGGAATGTGCTGGTGGTTGCACTGCTCTGAATAGATGAAAAGTCATTGAATTGTACACTTTATATGGGTGAATTGTATGATGTGTGAATTCTATTTAAATAAAGTTGTTACAAAAAAAGAAATTTATATTTTTAAAATGTTGTTTTTAGAGACAGGGTCTCCAATCTGTCACCCAGATTGGAGTGGAGTGGCGATCATGACACTGCAGCCCGGAACTCCTGGCCCCACGTGATCCTCCCCCTCAGCCTCTCAAAGTGTTGTGACTACAGGCATTAGCCACCTTGCTGGCCTAAAACGGAATTTTTAAATCTTATGCTAAAAAAAAAAAAAAAAAAAAATTAAGTAGTACATGCTCGGCTTGACAAAGGCAACTAATAGAAAAGTTTCTGCAGGAAAACAGACAAGTCTCCCATATCCCCTACCCCAAGGTTATTAAAAGTTAGCAGTTTGGAACATGCTGGCCAGCCTTTTTCTATGCTTTAACTACTAAATGTGCACTTAGACATTTATGTACGTGCATTTATGCAACCTCGTTTCTAAGAATATTGAATAATTTGCTGCCAGTATACTAATACCCTCCCCATTCTTTCTGCAAAGTGGCCACTTCCTATACCACAGGAACAAAAGTTGTGTTCATAACCCAACACAACGTGAGAAGCGTGCGAATTAGTTCAGAGTTCTCCATCCTCTGCGGTTTGCAGTTGTCATCTCCCAGCCCCCTGGGGATGAAGGACTGGGACAAGCAGAGGCGGAGCCCCTGCGGGGAAGCAGAGAACGCGAGGGTGGCAGCGTCAGTCCTGCCTCTCCACTTGCCCACGCCAGCGTTCTCAGCACAGCCCCTGTGCCACACGCCCCCGCACCACCCGTCCCGGTGCCACACCGCCCTGTGCCACATGCCCCCGTGCCACACCCTTCTGTGACACATGTCCCTACACCACACACCCCCGTGCCACACACCTCCATGCCACACGCCCCATGCAACACACCCGTGTCACATGCCCCACGCCACACACCCGTGCCACACAGCCATCACGCGCCACACACCCCCGTGCCACGCACTTCCGTGCCACACACCCCTGTGTCACATGCCCCACGCCACCCACCCCTGTGCCACACACCCCTGTGCAACACCCCCCTGTGCCACACTGCCACCAAGGGCCACACATCCCGGTGCCACACGCCCCCGCACCACACGGCCACCACACACCACACGCCCCTGTGCCACACAGCCACCATGTGCCACATGGCCACCATGAGCCACATGCCCCCACACCACACCCCCCTTTGCCACACAGCCACCACAGGCCACACGGCCCCGAGCCACACGCCCCCCTGCCACAGCCACCAGCACCACCAGCCCCCACACCACCAACCCCCATGCCACCAGCCCCCGTGCCACACACACCCGCACCACACAGCCACCATGCACCTGCTGCTGCTTCCTGCCCTGGAACGTTTCCTCCGCTCTCTTCTCTGTGCTGCCCTCTGCCACAGAGTGCTGCCGCTGACCCAGAACCGATACCTCATCTGCCCCTGGGATATCTGTGGCTGTTCTGAGTCCCACACATTCATCTCCCTCCAGTCCTGGAGGCCTCTAGGACTGCGGTAGGGAGGGGAAAACCCCCGTGAATGGGCCAGCTTGTCAGTCACCAAACCCCCTGCATTAGGACGAATTCCTACCCCATATGACTCGTTTGGTTTTGCTTTTAGAGATGGAGTCTCGTGCTGTTGTCCACACTGCAATGCAGTGGTGTCATTGCAGCTCACTGTAGCCTTGAACTTCTGGACTCAAGCCATCCTCTTCCCTCCGCCTCCCCACTAGCTAGGACTACAGGCACGCACCACCACACCTGGCTAAGATTTTATTTTATTTTTTGTAGGGACGGTCCCACTATGCTGCCCAGACTGTGTGGTCCGAACTCCTGGCCTTAAGTGATCCTCTCACCTCAGCCTTTCAAGGTGCTGGGATTCCAGGCACGAGCCACTGCAGCTTACCTGTTTTGAGGATTAATCGCATACACAAAGGGGCATGCAGAACTTCAGCAAAGTGATTTTTATTTTCAAGATCACAGAGCTAATCCATACCAGAATCTGGATTGTAACACAGATCCCTTCCTCCATGTTTAATATACTTTACACTCTACTTCTGATATGCATTAAACAGTATTCCAAAATGATTGTTAAAGAGGACATCTTGAATATATTTCAGTAAAATAATTGTATTACAGGAAGCAAATAAGGAGGCATGCTTCTGTCATTCTCAGCCATTTTTTTTAAAATAGTTCGTTTCCTTTTAGCATTTCCATTGTGTAAGCAGAGTCTATAATAACGTGCTCAGTCTGCAACATTGCTTCATATTTTTCATTTCATATGAGTTCATTTTTTGCAGGTATAAGAAACTATCTTCAGGTTTCAGATAAAATTGCAACTGAACTTTTAAAACCTAAGTTTTTGTTGAGTCCAGGCCATAAAAATCTATCAGAAGGATGGAGAACCCAGCCATTTAATCACCCAGATTATCAGCACTTCTATAAAAAGCTTTTAAATGGCAAGAAGATAAAATGTTAAGTGAGGATGGTAATTACTTGCCTTTATCTCTTGTGCCAGGTTTCAAACCTCGCCATATGGGTGTTTGTGCAAGATTAAATAGCTATTCAAGTGTGTAATGAAGTATAATACTACACTGAACCAAAAGATATAGCATGGAATAGGTCAGAGAAGATCCATTCTGCAGAAATGGACTATGAAACAGTTCATTGATAGATATTCAAGATTCCAATCCTACATGTACTTTGAGGGCCTTTTAACAAAATAGAGAAAGTTCTTTTTAAATTATTTTCTATAGGTAACAAAATACTATGCGGGGAAGTAGCAAGGAAATCTGGTGTGAGAAGATAGACCGCCATCTGCAAATATCCCCTAGAATGAATGTAGAATGAATACAGTGAATGAATTACTTGATTTGTTCAGGATGGCCCAGTGTAAGCATTAATAATTAATGTCAATCTCCTTTTACTCTTAGAAATGTCCTATTTTGGCCAGGTGCGGTGGCTCACGCCTGTAATCCCAGCACTCTGGGAGGCTGAGGCGGGCGGATCACGAGGTCAGGAGATCGAGACCAAGCTGGCTAACATGGTGAAACCTCGTCTCTAATAAAAATACAAAAAAAAAAAAAAATTAGCAGGGCGTGGTGGCGTGCACCTGTAGTCCCAGCTACTCAAGAAGCTGAGGCAGGAGAATGGCAGGAACCCGGGAGGCAGAGCCGAGATTGCACCACTGCACTCCAGCCTGGGCAACAGAGCGAGACTCTGAGAAAGAAAGACAGAGAGAGAGAGAGAAAGAGAGAAAGGGAGAAAAGAAGAGAAAAAAGAAATGTCCTAGTTTGATAAATTTCAGTCACTCTATCTGGAATGATTTTTGATAGCTATTGTCAGAGTCAAAAAACCTGAAGCATGAAACTTGCCTCCATAATAAGTCACGAAAGGTGCAATCAAGAAAAGACACTCGAGAAGAAAAGGGGTTATACAAATGTCTAGAAAATCTGAGCTATACTGTAGGAATGTGATAGTCAATGTGTGCGTGCAAATGCATAAGAGAGAGAGGGAGATTGGGAGGCCAAGGCGGGTGGATCATTTGAGGTCAGGAGTTCGAGACCAGCCTGGCCAACATGGTGAAACTCTGTTTCAACTAAAAATACAAAAAATTAGCCGAGCATAATGGTGCATGCCTGTAGTCCCAGCTACTTGGAAGGTTGAAGCAGGAGAACTGCTTGAGCATGGGAGGCACATGTTGCCACAAGCTGAGATCACGCCACTGAACTCCAGCCTGGGCAACAGAGTGAGACTCTTTCTCAAAAAAAAAAAAAGAAAGAAAGAAAGAAAAGAAAAAGAAAAAAGAGAGAGAGAGGGAGAGACAGAGATGGAGAAATAAGTAACAGTTTAGGTCATCTGATGCAGGAGCTGTTCACCCTTCACTCAGAACTCAAACAATGTGGAATGGTCAATATATCAAGATTCATGTAAAACTGGAATAAAATCAATACATTTTAGAAGCAAGATGTGAATTTTTCAGAAAACACAGAAAAGCAAAAAAGATAAATCTTTCATTTGTAAAAATTTCCAAGATATACTATTAGATAGCAAAACCATACAGCAAAACATAAAGTGTGATTCTATTTTTTGAAGACATCTTAAATATTTGACATATTTCAGAAAATGTCTGAGGGATGATATACCAAACAGTTAATAATAGTGTTATAAATGGGTAATTGTTTCTATTTAGGTTAAATGTGATTACATGCTTAATGCTTCCCCTCTGTGTGTGTGTATGTGTGTGTATGTGTGTGTATGTGTGTGTGTATGTGTGTGTATGTATGTGTGTGTATGTGTATGTGTGTCTGTATGTGTCTGTGTGTGTGTGTGTCTGTGTGTGTATGGATATGTGTATGTGTGTATGTGTATGTGTGTGTGTATGTGTGTGTGTATGTGTGTGTGTATGTGTGTGTGTATCTCCACCTCAGTCACAATAGGGGTTTCTTCTTCAGTGTGAACCCTGAAATGAGAAAACATGCAGAGCCCAGCGGAGATTCAGCGGCCCAGCAGCCTCATGCAGTGTGGAGAAGAAATCAACAGAGAGTTACTGTTACTGCACAAAGTGACTAATACAAGTGGTCATAGGTGAAGGGCAAGATTCCTAAAAAGTGTTTTTCTGCATTTATTTCTATGATGAAAGACTTTCTTACAGCCAGTACTAATGATGAAGCTGTGCAACAAGAATGAAAAAAATTCAAGCTTCTCCTTTATTCCCTTCTTACCCTCTCCTAATTCACAGCCACAAAGGAGGTACTACCACCACCAAACCGCCAAAAGGCAAAGTGTAGACAATGATTTTCTGAGGTTTCTTTCACCTCTAAGTTACAATTTTTTTTTTTTTTTTTTGAGAGGGAGTCTCACTCTGTCACCCTGACTGGAGTTCAGTGGCTCCATCCCTGTTCATGGCAAGCTCCGCCTCCCGGGTTCACACCATTCTCCTGCCTCAGCTTCCTGAGTAGCTGGGACCACAGGTGCCGCCGCCACGCCCGGCTAATTTTTTGTATTTTTAGTAGAGACGGGGTTTCACAATGTTAGCCAGGATGGTCTCGATCTCCTGACCTCATGATCCGCCCGCCTCGGCCTCCCAAAGTGCTGGGATTCCAGGTGTGAGCCACCGCTCCCGGCCTCTAAGTTGAAATTGTTATTGTAAAAGATACACGTATATTTAGATATGTGTGACTTTGGGGGTTGTGTTTTAAATAGCAGTTGATTTTGTTTAGTCTATATTAGCATTTCAGGTTCTTTTTAAAAATCTAAGCAAATCAAAATGACTTTTCAGACCAAATGTGCAAGTTTTAATCCATCCTAATTTCATGACGAACTAAAAAGCACTACTGGGTCATAGTGGAATCAGGTCATTCAACAGAAATCACTACATAACTAATTCAGTTGCAACTCAATTGAAAAGGCAAATAGTCATGACAACCAAGCCAAACAGTTCTTCTAAGGTCATTCACAGAAACACGGACAAGGCTGCTTTTCGTGAATTTTTAAATATCCTTCCTTTGTAGAGACTGTGAAATGTGTGCCTTCCTTTCTCCCTAGTTTCTCCTCAGATAACCTCATTCAATCTCATAGTTTTAAATACCTTTCTCTGTGGCTGGTGATGAACACATTTTTAATCTAGCCCTAAAACATTCAATCCCATGGTTTTAAATACCTTCTCTCTGTGGCTGACGATGAACAAATTTTTAATCTAGCCCTGAAACACTCTTCAAACATTCAGACTTCTTGAAATCAAAATGCTTTCTTGAAATATCTCATAGGAACCTTGAATCAATCTCAACCAGGAGGAACTGCCTGACTTTCTCCAGCATTTCCTACTTCAGAAAATGCCATTGTTATAGACCTATTTCCTGAATAATCTCAAGGGTTGAGAATTCAGGTGAAATACTAAAATTCAGTCTGTTACCATTTTAAGTAGCCATAAAAAATTAGATCCCATATATAAAGAAATACATCAAGTTCAAAAGTCTTTAAAATTAAATGGAAAAGATACTTACATGTCTTAGGATCCCATCAAGGTCTGAGTTTTATAACCTGTATTCCAGATAACCTCTTTTCACTGAGACGGTAAATCTTTTTCAGTAGGCTCTCTTTCCACATGAGGAAGATTAAGAACTACATAAAAATATTTAAGAGAATCAAAGCCAAGATACAGTATTTCATATTAAAAAGAATCCCTCTCTACTTGGTACTTTATGTTATAATGTTTAAGATCATTTGAACAATTGCAATAACAGCCTTTTAACTTTATGCACAAATTAATAATTTAGATTCATAGCTTCTGTTATTATCTGTATCACAATAACACAAATGCGCATCTCCACAGAAAATTTTTTCTCAAAGTTTTATATAATCAACTGCCTATTTGACATCTCCACTAGAATGTCTAAAAGTGTGAGGTGTCCAAAACCCAGTTCCTGACTTCCCCTCCAAGCCTGCAGCCTTCCCCATTTCAGTTCATGACAAGTCCATTCTTCTCTGTTCCTGAGACCAAACTCCTTGGAAGTCATATTAGACTCTGCTTTTTCACTCCCCACATCAAATCCATGAAGGAATCCTAGTTACCTGAAGTTTGCACGTATCCCACGTCTGACCTCATTCACTTCCACCAATGTGACTTCTGCCTCCTTTTTGCCCTACAGACTGTTCTAAACATAGCAGTCAGAGTGATCCAGGTAAGACCTAAATTAGATGCTGTCTCTCAGCGTCACTCAGAACAAAAGACAAAGTCCACACAAGGCCTGAGGAGCTTTCCCCCCACTTACCAGTTTAACTTAATCCGCCATTGCCCTGCCCCTCAGTCTCCTCAGACAAGGTTGGCACGCTCTCCACACTGGCTTTGCACTGACTCTTCTCGCTGACCAGGACTTCCTTTCCCCAGATCGACTTGGCAAATTCCTTCACCTGCTTCACATTGTCACTTAAATGCACCCTCCCAATGAGATTCAACCTATCCATCCTGTGTACAATTACCACTCATTTTAAATTCCCAGCTGCTCTGAGCATGTTCTACCGTCGTCCTTCTTCCATAGCAGGTGTGTGCATATCACCTCATTATCACACCATTCACTTATTGGTTACTCTTAGCATTTTCATTTATTGGAAACAAATGTCTTCCATTTGAAAGTATTAGTGAAGTTCCCAGAGGAAAGGGGTATTTGTGGATGCTTCCCAAGTGCTTAAATCAGTGCCTGACACATAGTGGCCACACAGTATCTATTATTGCTGACCTGTGACTTTCAGTAAACATCACACTAAGTTAACAACAGTATCATATATTAACACCTGAGGAATATTCCAAAAAATTTTCCATCTCTCAGACCAGACTCCTGCTTACTTGGATTTTTTTTTTTTTTGAGACGGAGTTTCACTCTTGTTGCCCAGGCTGGAGTGTAATGGCATGATCTTGGCTCACTGCAATCTCTGCCTCCTGGGTTCAAGCAATTCTCCTGCCTCCTGAGTAGCTGAGATTACAGGTATGCGCCACCGCGCCCGGCTAATTTTGTGTTTTTAGTAGAGATGGGGTTTCACTGTCTTGGTCAGGCTGGTCTCGAACTCCCAACCTCTCCCGGAGTGCTGGGATTGCAGGCGTGAGCCACCACGCCCGGCCTTACTTGGGATTTCTAAGGTAGTGCGTTATGGTCCATCTCACTCACCTACTAGCTTCTTCAAAACATATTCAAGAAACAAATTCCTATTTGGGTTGAATATTGCCGTCTGATACATTATGCATTTAAATATAACAGTATATTCTGTAGTCATTTGAGAAGTCCTGTTGGGGTTAAAAAGCAAATTCTTTATGTCTCCACTGTGCTTTCTCAACTGCTATCAGTGGCTTCTCAAGGGTAACTCCTTGAATATACCACACAGTTCTGCCAGTTTCACACCGATCTTGGCTCCTTTCTGCCTCAGGATGCAGCCGATACTCCTGAATGTGGCTAAGAAAGTCCTTCACAAGCACGTTTCTGCCATTCTTCTAGAATCCTCTTTTGACATAATTCCCTCTCAGCAGAAACATAAACTCTCTATCTGAATCGACTATTTTCTTGCCTTTAGGTTTTAAATATGCTGCTCTCTTTGCCTACATCACCTCATTCTGCTAATGCCTCCTCAACCACTTGATCACACTCTAAGCTTTTAGTTTCCTTCCTTCCCAAAGACTTCTTTAATCCTTCAAGAACTGGGTAAGAGGTTCCCTGAGTTCTCATAACTTCTCGTCATCACCCGCATCTTAGCACTGTTCCCTCCAATGAGCTAACACAGTGTTGGGATGAGGGAGGCACTGAAGAGACACTTCCGGAGTGAACGAGTGAATGCTCTGAAGAAGCAGCCAGTGAATCGCAGCCAGCAATTTCTCTCTCAACAATGCTCTCTGCTGTACCATTTGACGAGGCCACAATGCCATTGTGTGACAATGGTATGATGACACTGCTTTGGCCATAACCGAATAATTCTCCAAATAACATATGCACTTGTTATGCAGCTAGATGCTTTTATGATGGCTTTTGGAGGTGATGTGGCAAATAAATTTTACTTTTACAGGACTGCTAACATCTCATAGAAATTTCTGACAAATATTCAACTCAGAGACGATTTTGGTTCTATTTTATGGATTTCCTGATCCTTTATATACTACATTTTATTTCTTTATGAGCTTACTCTGCTTCATTTTTAGCCCTCAAATTCAATGACCAAGATAATGTAACAGCATGAGCAGAGAATATGACCTCGGCTCAGAAGAATTCCATTTCTATGTTATCTCCATACAAGGCTTGGTGAAGGGTGAAGCTCATCTTCGACCCCCTCTGGTTATCAACTAACACAGCAATTTCTGAGGCTTTATTTTTTTTTTTCCTGAATGGCTTTTTCTGTAATATCCATTCATGCCTCTGATCTAATTAGTATAATTAGCCTTGGACACATAAGAAACAAAAGCAACAAATAAAAAAACCCATAAAATTCCATTTCAATAGCCTGCCTTTCATAGACTTTAGGGAACTAAGTATTCAGCTGTCTTCATACCTCATAACCTTTAATCCTAACATCGATCTCAGTGTTCTATTCAATTACAACTGTTGTCTATTGAGAAGTAGCAAAGGTTTTGAAGAGTGTGTGGGAACGCGGAAGCTGCCTCATTCATTTTCATTAGTAAACACAGGAGACGCAAATTTCACTAAAATTGCTGACAGTGTTCCTGCTGTGTCTGGATGATTTATTATTAGACATCATATTTCTTCTCAAAATATGGTTTAAGGAACTCAAGAAAATCATGTGATTTCTTTTACATCATATGATGTAATTTTATCACCTGTGCACCGAAGTTGCTGACTGCAACTTTGGCAGAATAGCACAAAAGGCTTTGCATGGCTGGAGGGAAAGGAAACACAGAGTGAGACCCCTAACCAGCACAAAGGACAGCACAGTTAGTCCCTATGACAGCGACAACAGAGGAGAGGGTGTGTGTTTTATTTGTTTTTTTGAGACAGGATATTGTAATGCTGCCCAGGCTGGAATGCATTGGCATGATCACAGCTCACTGAAGCTTCAACCTCCTCGACTCAAGTGATCCTCCCACCTCAGCCTCCTGAGTAGCTGGGACTACAGGCATGTAACACCATGCCTGGCAAATTTATTTTTTATTTTATTTTATTTATTGTACAGATGTGGGGGGTGGGTCTCACAATGTTGCCCAGGCTGGTCTCGAACTCCTGGCCTCAAGCAGTTCGCCCGCCTCGGCCTCCCAAAGTGCTGGGATTACAGGAGTGAGCCACCACGCCTGGCCAAAGTACACATTTTCAAAAGGCAACTTGCTATACCTAGAAAAATTGAGAGCAATTATTATTTAAAAACCAAGTCATGATATTTTGAGGCAATATCCCAGCACTAAAGGGTGAATGTGATCACTGATAAAAGCAATGAAGAAAATTGTTAGGCTGTGGTGACAGACGAAATGACCCCTTGCTGTCAGTGAGAAGCCTTCAGCCTTCAAGAGTTAATTTCCTAAGAACAATATGCAAGACCTTGCACACCCAGCCCAGCTTACTTGTCACGGCTCATAACCCGAATGCCATCCCACCGTCCACACTTGAGGAACACGGTGCAGGCCCAGCATCCCCGTTCCCAGGTGCACTTTAGGACCACCTTGGGACCTGTTAAAAATTATGGCCGGGCGCAGTGGCTCACACCTGTAATCCTAGCACTTTGGGAAGCTGAGGCAGGTGGATCACCTGAGATCAGGAGTTCAAGACCAGCCTGGCAAACAGGGTGACACCTCATCTCTACTAATAATACAAAAATTAGCTGGGCGTGGTGGTGGGTGCCTATAGTCCCAGCTACTCAGGAGGCTGAGGCAGGAGAATGGAGTGAACCCAGGAGGCGGAGGTTGCAGTGAGCCAAGATCGTACCACTGCACTCCAGCCTGGGTGACAGAGCAAGACTCCATTAAAAATAAATAAATAAAAATAAAATAATTATGCCTAGGACCCAGCCCCAGACCAACTGAGTCAATCTCTCAGCAGAAAGCATTCCAGGTGATTCTAATGTGCGGGCTGTGCTGAGAACCACCGGCTTTCACCACATTGAGCGACTGACCTTTCTCCTGTCAGAGATCTTCCCCTCCTTTTGCTCATATCACTCCCTCAATCTGCTTTGATACAGTTTTGACTTTGTCTCTCCAGGCTTCACTTAAATGCTGCTTTGCTAAAGCAATCTCCACATTCTTCCAGCTTCTCCTAAAATCCATGCTTGGATCAGCTGGATCAGCTGAGAACCGGAAACCGGCACTGAACTGTACTACTGTCCCACAGAAGCTTCTTGACCTCTTCCCATCCAGGCTTCCACATGCCACCAGCAGCCTACATTGTTCTTACAATACATGATCCTGTCACGTTCATTCTTTTGAGGACTCTCACTAACTCAGAAGGTATTTTCAAGCATGTGGAGTATATTGCAATTCTCTCTTCATGGCAAATTTCCAGGAGTAATTTCTTCCGATTCTTAAAGGAGTGACATTTCTCTCGAGCAATAAGGATTTTTTATTATCTTGTGGGCATTAGGAAGCATGTAACTAATCCATTTTCTCTTTATAAGTTTGCTGCTACAAAGTTTAAAGCCAATCTGTGACCCACTCGTGGAAGATGTGGCCAATCTATGCATGATTTCAAATTAATTCTGGCTTTCTTTTCTTTTTCCAACCCACATTTTTCGTTACTTGCCGATGGCAAGTTTAATTTGTGCTATCTTGATGTGCTTCCTCTACTAATTTATTTTACCTTACATTGTTTATTGAACAATATGGAGCAAAAGTTAAATTAAAAAGCAAATTTCTGTTGACTTGTCTCCAATATTTCTATCAAAATTATCCCCTAATCTGTGCTTCTATAGTCTTTTCTTTTTTCCTAGCTCACAACCCTAATGTTATTCTACTTTGCTTCATAGTTAGCTGTATCTCCTCTTTCCAATTCTAAGTATCTTGGAAGATAATGAACATACATCTTATTAATTTTGGTAAAATCCATAAAAACAAAGGGAAGTTTGTTAATAAATGTTTATCATTGCTTGCTACTAAGAATACAGAGCTAATAAAGCTTGGTTTGAATTCCAAGTTCATTATACACCAACTGGAGACCTTAAGCAACTTAATCTCTAAGCCTCATTTTTCTAATTATAAAAGAGGAAACATTAAAAATACTGTTTACCTCACAATATTGTTAAGATGCTGAAATAATTTTTGTTAAGTTACCTTTCAATGGTGAAATATAACCCACATAGCTAGTAAAGGAAAAGTCTAGAAAGCCTCATCTGTGAGTTCATTCTATACACGCGTGTACACACACGCGTGCACGCACTGAGTCTCAGACCCTGGGGAAACTTCCGCCCGTGGGTAAGGAGGTAGGCAGAAATGAGGTTCATCCAAGGTCTTCCCAGCCAGGACAAAAGCTTCCGGATCATATTCTAAGAACAAGGATTTTAAGCAGAGGTGTGGTAAAATTCATATTTAAGTCTTGAAAAGTGACTCTGGCTTTTGTGCTCTAGAAAGGATATGGATGCGGGACCGCGACCATGGAGGAAGCAGCTACTGCAATAGCAGATGGGAAAGCAAGATCAGCTTAAGGCGCCCCGGCCTCGCGAGGGAGCCACGCAGAGACCCAAAGCTACGTTCTTTCCTATTAAAATTATTATATAGGCCGGGCGCGGTGGCTCACGCCTGGAATCCCGGCACTTTGGGAGGCCGAGCGGGGCGGATCACGAGGTCAGGAGATCCAGACCGTCCTGGCTAACACAGTGAAACCCCATCTCTACTAAAAAATACAAAAAAACTAGCCGGGCGCGGTGGCGGCGCCTGTGGTCCCAGCTACTCGGAGGCGGAGGCAGGAGAATGGCGGGAACCCGGGGGGCGGAGCTTGCAGTGAGCTGAGATCCGGTCACTGCACTCCAGCCCGGGCAACAGAGCGAGACTCCGTCTCAAAAAAAAAAAAATTATTTTATAATCATGGCTCCGTTTGTCTCTTTGGAAGCATCTTCTCTGTAAAAGTAATTAAAATATTTTCGAGCAAAGTACTTTGGCAGTTCTGCAGGCTGTACAGGAAGCATGGCAGCTTCCGCTTCTGGGGAGGCCTCAGGAACCTTCCAATCACGGTGGAAGGCAAAGGGGGAGCAAGAAATCTCACATGACGGGAGCAGGAGCAAGAGAGAGGTGGGAGAGGGAGGTGCTGCACACGTTTAAACAACCCGATCTCCTGCGAACTCACTCACTACCATGAGGACAGCACCAAGAAGATGGTGCTAAACCATTCATGAAGAATCCGCCCCCATGATCCGGTCTCCTCCCACCAGGCCCCACCTCGGACGCTGAGGATTAGGAGTCAACATGAGACTTGGGTGGGGACACAGATCCAAACCATATCATTCTGCCCCTGGCCCTCCCAAATCTCATGTCCTTTTCACATTTCAAAATACAATCATGCCTTTGTAATAATCCCCAGTCTCAACTCATTCCAGCATTAACTCAAAAGTCCGAAGTCTCATCTGAGACAAGTCCCTTCCACGTAGGAGTTTGTAAAATTAAAAACAAGTTAGTTACTTCCAAGTTACAGTGGGGATACGGGCATTGGGTAAATACTCCCATTCCAATAGGAAGAAATCGGCCAAAAGAAAGAAGCCACAGGTCCCATGCAAGTCTGAAACCCAACAGTCATTAACTCTTACAGCTCAAAATAGTCTCCTTTGACTCTGTCCATCATACCCAGGGCACACTGATGCTAGGGGTGCCCTCCCAAGACTTTGGGCATTTAACTTCTAAAGCTCCATATCTAAAATTAAAGATGAATGGATAACATTTTACTATATTAGTTTTTATTCTTAATGTATTTCTCTTTTTATGTTTTGTTTTGTTTTGTTTGAGACAAGATCTCGCTCTGTCGCCATGGACGGAGAGAGGTGACATGATCTCATCTCTCTACAACCTCCACCTCCTGAGGGGCTCAAGCAATCCTCCTGCCTCAGCCTTTCCCAAATAGCTGGGACCACAGGGCACACCACCATGCCGGGCTAATTTTTTGTATTTTTTTGTAGAGACAGGGTTTCTCCATCTTGCCCAGTCTGAGCTCAAACTTTTGGGCTCAAGCAACCCATCTGCCTTGGCCTCCCAAAGTGCTGAGATTACAGGCGTGCCATCTCTCCTGGCACTAATTTCTCTTTATAAAATCAGATTTTGTTCAAAGTGTCCTATTTGCTAACCTTGACATCTGATGCAGTTAGCATAGAACTCAGGCTGGAAAAACGAATGTGTAAAAGATATCTAAGACTTTTAAAAATGTAACAGTCAGAAGCTTAAATTTTTACCTCTTTTTGGATGGATGTTTTTTCTAAAATAAACATTATCTTGCCTTTTCGAGGCCGGGCGCGGTGGCTCAAGTCTGTAATCCCAGCACTTTGGGAGGCCGAGACGGGCGGATCACGAGGTCAGGAGATCGAGACCATCCTGGCTAACATGGTGAAACCCCGTCTCTACTAAAAAATACAAAAATCTAGCCGGGCGAGGTGGCGGGCGCCTGTAGTCCCAGCTACTCGGGAGGCTGAGGCAGGAGAATGGCGTAAACCCGGGAGGCGGAGCTTGCAGTGAGCTGAGATCCGGCCACTGCACTCCAGCCCGCGCGACAGAGCGAGACTCTGTCTCAAAAAAAATAAATAAATAAAAATAAAAAATAAACATTATCTTGCCTTTTCAAGTAAAAATATTGACAATAATAAAAATGTCCCTTAATCATCCTGAATCATTAGATATTGGTTTCATTCTTCATGTAATTGACTCAGTGGTGTTTAGGACTCATGGTCTGTCACTTAGACAAGTGCGGGATGGCCCATGGCGTGAGAAGAGGGACGGGGCTTGTCTGACTCTCTCTAGTGCGGATGCCCCACGGCCTTTGCTGATGCCTGAAACCTACAGCAAAGGCAATGTGTACACTGGCTTCATCTTCCAGAACATTTTCTTTTTCTCTGTTCTTAGTAGTTTTGACTTGTCCACACCATTCAAGCTAAGTGTCCTTTATAACAATAAATTTGAAACTAGCAAAAATGTCCAACTCTGTGTGGTTCATTAAGTACTATACTGTTGTGAGCAAGGATGTCATTTTTGTCAGGTCTGGGCTCTCCCATGCCCCCATATAAGACTACATAATACCCAAAGATTACATAAGATTACACCTAAGATTACATAATACCCAAAAGAAAGGTTAGCCCTGAAATAGTGACGCTGAGGAGATACTAGTTACATGAAAAATGATCACAAAAACAATAAGAACTCACATAACAGATTTTTCACTTTTAAAAATGTATTTTACATAATAGTTTGATATAAATATATTCTATGGGAGAATAATACATATATTTATATCAAATATATAACGTCTAGATTTTGTAAAAGTTAAAATAACCCCCTTGAGCACCCAGTTACACTTTCTTTCCCTCCATATCTTCCTTCAATTCTACTTCCCTGACTGTATGTGAGCACCGTTTGTGTTTTCCAAACATTTCCTAGACATCAGCACATGCACACACACACACACACACACACACATACAGTTCAAATATAAAATGCTGCTTTTTCCAAAAATGTGATCATATGCTATTGTATGACCTGCCTTTTTTTCCACTTATGTGTGAAAACCTTTTATGTCAATACATATATATGCATTATGCATATATTTCTGCCTCAGTCTTTTTAATTGCTGTGGTGTATTACATATGATGTGTACCATAATTTATTTAAACATTCCTCAGACAATTTTTTTTTTTTTAGATAGAATCTCGCTCTGTTGCCCAAGCTGGAGTCCACTGGCATGATCTCAGCTCACTGCAGCCTCTGCCTCGAGTTCAAGTGATTCTCCTGCCTCAGGCTCCCAAGTAGCTGGGATTACAAGCTCCTGCCACCACGCCCAGCTAATGTTTGTATTTTTAGTAGAGATGGGGGTTTCACCATGTCAGCCAGGCTGGTCTCGAACTCCTGACCTCAAATGATCTGCCGGACTCGGCCTCTCAAAGTGCTAGGATTACAGGTGTGAGCCACCACCTCCAGGCTTCAGATGATATATATTTTTGTTAACTCCAATACTTCACTGTTAAAAAAGAATACTATTTTACATTAATCTTTGTATACACAAGTGACTATAATGAATATCCTTTGTACATATATGTGACTCTTTCTCTCTACTCATATGTAAAATTACTGGGTGAAAGGGTATATTATATTTAAATCTGACATATACTTGCAAATGCCCCACCAAAAAAGCCCTAAAATTTGAATTCCCACTACCAGTTTTTGAAAGTTCCTGTTCTTTTACCTCTTCCTCCATGCTGAATATTATCAGTCTTCTTCATTTGTCCTCATCTCATGAATAAAAATATTACTTTTTTGTCTTAATTTAATCTGCCTTATTACTAGTTTTATGTGATGCTAAGTATAAGCATCTGACAAAGGGCTAAGTATGAGCCCATCTGACAAAGGGCCAATATCCAGAACCTACAAAGAAACAAATTTACAAGAAAAAAACAAACAAACCCATCAAAAAGTGGGCAAAGGATATGAACAGACACTTCTCAAAAGAAGACATTTATGCAGCCAACAGGCACATGAAAAAATGCTCATCATCACTAGCCATCAGAGAAATGCAAATTAAAACCACAATGAGATACCATCTCACACCAGTTAGAGTGGCAATCATTAAAAAGTCAGGAAACAACAGGTGCTGGAGAGGATGTGGACAAATAGGAACACTTTTACACTGTTGGTGGGACTGTAAACTAGTTCAACCATTGTGGAAGACAGTGTGGCGATTCCTCAAGTATCTAGAACTAGAAATACCATTTGACCCAGCGATCCCATTACTGGGTATATACCCAAAGGATTATAAATCATGCTGCTATAAAGACACATGCACACGTATGTTTATTGCAGCACTATTCACAATAGCAAAGACTTGGAACCAACCCAAATGTCCATCAATGACAGACTGGATTAAGAAAATGTGGCACATATACACCATGGAATACTATGCAGCCATAAAAAAGGATGAGTTTATGTCCTTTGTAGGGACATGGATGCAGCTGGAAACCATCATTCTGAGCAAACTATCGCAAGAACAGAAAACCAAACACTGCATGTTCTCACTCATAGGTGGGAATTGAACAATGAGGACACTTGGACACAAAGAAGGGGAACATCACACACCAGGGCCTGTTGTGGGGTGCGGGGAGTGGGGAGGGATAGCATTAGGAGATATACCTAATGTAAATGAAGAGTTAATGGGTGCAGCACACCAATATGGCACATGTATACATATGTAACCTGCACGTTGTGCACATGTACCCTATAACATAAAGTGTAATAAAAAAAACAAATAAAAGTTAAAAAAATAAAATAAAATCATTCAACCTTTCCAACAACAACAACAAAAAATTTGCACAGTGACTAGGATGAACATTTTTCGTATTTTAGAATAAAATGTTTTATCAAAAAAATTACATTTTTGTCTTAATCTGCCTTATTACTAGTTTTATGTGATGCTAAGTATAATTTTCTGTCATTTGTTTTCTATCAGATTTGCTATCTTTTATTGATCTTTAGGTGCTTGATATTATCATAGAGATTAATGCTATATTGCAAATATTTTCCCATGATTTTTCATTTTACTTTTCACTGTGGCTTTTTGACATAGATGCTTTAGATTTTAACATAGACCTATCTGTCATTTTTTTCTTTATGAATTCTTAGCCTATGTTTAGCATAGATTTTTCCAATGCTGACATTAAAAATATTTTCTATTCTCATGAAATTTTCTTTAACATTGTTATAATTTTGTAATCTATTTTTATCTCTATAATTCATCTGTAGTTTTTCTGGTGTGAGGTGGGAATCCAGCTTTAATTTTTTGTTTGTGTCAATTGATACCCAGCAGTCTCAATCATAACCTTTCCTTATTGACTTGAAATATAATGCATAACAGCTGCCAAAATGTATAGATCTATATTAGTTTTCTTCTAGACTTTCTATTGTCTTCCTTTCATTTATTTATTAATTCTTGTACCGATGCTGCAGTATTTTAATTGTTTTTGTCTTGTAGCATATTCTAATCTCTGGTAGGACCTTTCCTTTTACTATTTAATTTTTTTACTTTTACCTACCACCTCAATGTCCTGAGTAGCTGAGACTACAGACACATGCCACAACACCTGGCTTGTTTGTTTGTTTCGTGCTCCTGTAAAAACAATAACTATTATTTAGTAGAAAATCTTTACACCTCAGGGACTATGTGAAGCATTTTTACTTGAACTATTTTATTTAATCCTCATAACGGCCCTCTGAGAAGGTGTAATGAGCTGAACGATGGCCACTCAGAGGATGTGTCCGGATGTCCTAACTCCTAGAACCTGTGGATGTGACTTTTATTGGGAAAAGTGTCTGAGGATGCAATTAAGGATCTCAAGACCACATCATACTGGACTATCCAGATGGATCCTAAATCCGATGACAGGTATCCTCACAAGAGAAAGTCAGAAGGAGATGTGATGCAGAGGTGATTATATATTTAGAAAACCCCATCATCTGAGCCCAAAATCTCCTTAAGCTGATAAGCAACTTCAGCAAAGTCTCAGGATACAAAATCTATATGCAAAAATCACAAGCATTCCTATACACCAATAACAGACAAACAGAGAGCCAAATCATGAGTAAACTCCCATTCACAATTGCTATATAGAGAATAAAATACCTAGGAATTCAACTTACAAAGGATGGGAAGGACCCCTTCAAGGAGAACTACAAACCACTGCTCAACAAAATAAAAGAAGGCACAAAAAAATGGAAGAACATTCCATGCTCACGGATAGGAAGAATCAATATTGTGAAAATGGCCATATTGCTCAAGGTAATTTATAGATTCCATGCCATCCTCATCAAGCTACCAATGACTTTCTTCACAGAATTGGAAAAAACTGCTTTAAAGTTCATATGGAACCAAAAAACAGCAGCCTGCATTGCCAAGACAATCCTAAGCAAAAAGAACAAAGCTGGCAGCATCACGCTACCTGAGTTCAAACTATACTACAAGGCTACAGTAACCAAAACAGCATAGTACTGGTACCAAAACAGATATAGACCAGTGGAACAGAACAGAGTCCTCAGAAATAACACCACACATCTACAACCATCTGATCTTTGACAAACCTGACAAAAACAAGAAATAGGGAAAGGATTCCCTATTTAATAAATGACACTGGGAAAACTGGCTAGCCATATGTAGAAAGCTGAAACGGGATCCATTCCTTACACCTTATACAAAAATTAATTCAAGATGGATTAAAGACTTAAATGTTAGACCTAAAACCATAAAAACCCTAGAAGAAAACCTAAGCAATATCATTCAGGACATAGGCATGGGCAAGGACTTCATGACTAAAATACCAAAAGCAATGGCAACAAAGGCAAAAATAGACAAATGGGATCTAATTAAACTAAGGAGCTTCTGCACAGCAAAAGAAACTACCATCAGAGTGAATAGGCAACCTATAGAATGGGAGAAAATTTTTGCAATCTACCCATCTGACAAAGGGCCAACATCCAGGGTCAACAAAGAACTTAAACAAATTTACAAGAAAAAAAAACAAACAACCCCATCAAAAAGTGGACAAATAATATGAACAGAAAATTCTCAAAAGAAGACATTTATGCAGCCAACAGACACATGAAAAAATGCTCATCATCACTAGCCATCAGAGAAATGCAAATCAAAACCACAATGAGATACCATCTCACACCAGTTAGAATGGCAATCATTAAAAAGTCAGGAAACAACAGATACTAGAGAGGATGTGGAGAAACAGGAATGCTTTTACACTGTGTGAAAGTGTAAACTAGTTCAACCATTGTGGAAGACAGCGTGGTGATTCCTCAGGGATCTAGAACTAGAAATATCATTTGAACCAGAGATCCCATTACTGGGTATATACACAAAGGACTACAAATCATGCTACTATAAAGACACATGCACATATATGCTTATTGCAGCACTATTCACAATAGCAAAGACTTGGAACCAACCCAAATATCCATTAATGATAGACTGGATTAAGAAAATGTGGCACATATACACCATGGAATACTATGCAGCCATAAAAAAGGATGAGTTAATGTCCCTTGTAGGGACATGGATGAAGTTGGAAACCATCATTCTCAGCAAACTGTCACAAGGTCAGAAAACCAAACACCGCATATTCTCGCTCATAGGTGGAAATTGAACAATGAGAACACTTGGACACACAGTAGGGGACATCACACATGGGGGCCTGTCGGGGGGTGGGGGACAGGTGGAGGGATAGCATTAGGAGAAATATGTAATGTAAATGACGAGTTAATGGGTACAGCAAACCAACAAGGCATATGTATACATATGTAACAAACCTGCACTTTGTGCACATGTACCATAGAACTTAAAGTATAACGATAAAAATAAAATAAAATAATTTCCATTCAATAATATAGACACTAGATAAAAGACACAAATTATCTTTTAATGAATGGCTGATCTTTGGAAATTGTGAGGGAAAGTTCCAGGGGCCTACAGAAAAAAACAGTGAGCTGAAACAAGACAGTGTCTCCAAACCAGAAGACTTTAAGAAGGGGATGTAATTTTGGAGTCTGGGCTCAGATAGTTTAAGGTAGACCTTTATATCCAGGGACTTGTTGGGACCGGACCAACTCTGTGACACGCATTTCGGGATTGGTGGAGAAAGCAAGGCAAGGGTCTTTTAGTATTGATGAATACACTGTTTTGGTAAGAATCAAGCTGTTTTTCCTAATAAGCAAAGGATATTTTTCTGAAAAACAAATTATTTGCCCACATAAATTGATTTGAAATAATTTCCTAAAGCAAGTAGCAAAGTTATTTATTGGTTTGCAGACTTGTCTTTCTGGGGAATGAATTTCCCAGAGAAAATGCTAAAGTTTTATTAACACATAAAATAAGAAAATTGTTTGCTTTTACATCATATTTAAAATAATGCATAGTTAGGCCCAGGTGTAGTGGCTAACACCTGTAATCCCAACAGTTTGGGAGGCCAGGAGTTCAAGACCAGTGTGAGCAACATAGTGAGCCCCCATCTCTAAAACAAACAAACAAAAATGACAATAATACATATCTAAACTGGTGGGATGCAGCCAAAGCAGAGCTTAAAGGCAAACTCATACACTCAAACACAGAGATGAGGCCAGATGCAGTGACTCACACCTGTAATCCCAGCACTTTGGAAGGCCAAGGCAAAAGGATTGCTTGAGTCCAGAAGTTTGAGACCAGCCTGGGCAAGAGCGTGAGACCTTGTCTCTACAAAAAAATTAAAAAATAAAAATAAAACTAGCCAGGTATTGTGGCATGTGCCTGTAATCTCAGCTACTCAGGAGGTTGAGGTGGGAGGATTACTTGAGCCCACAAGTCTGAGGCTGAAATAAGTCATGTTTGCACCACTGCATTCCAGCCTAGGTGACAGAGCAAGACCCTGTCTCAAAAAAAGCAGAGGCCGGGTGCAGTGGTTCACGTCTGTAATCCCAGCACTTTGGGAAGCAAAGGAGAGTGGCTCACTTGATCTTACATGTTTGAGACCAGCCTGGACAATACCATGAAACCCCATCTCTACAAAAAATATAAAGATTAGCCGGGCGTGGTGGCATGTGCCTGTAGTTCCAGCTACTCAGGAGGCTGAGGTCAGAGAATGTCTTGAGCCTGGGAGGCAGAAGTGGCAGTGAGCCAAGATGGTGCAAATGCACTTCAGCCTGGGTGACAGAGCCAGATCTTGTCTCAAAAAAAAGCAAACACAGAAACACACACAGAGATGAGAAAAGAGACAGAGACTGAAAGCAAATTACCTTAAATGTCCAAATGTAGAAGTTAAGTGAAGAACAAGAAATAACCTAAAGAGAGTAAAAGAAAGAAGGTAACATTAAAATCAGAAATTAATAAAATATAAAGCCAAATTATAATTATCAGAAACAATGGGGCAATGTTAATTCCTTGAGAAGATTAATAAAATAAATTGTTTTAACTTTATTAATATTAGTAAAGGGGTAGTGAAACAACAACAAAAAGAGATAGAATGCCTGTGTAGTCCCGTAACCATTAAGAAATGGGGAATTTTTGAAAAACTTATCACAATGAAAAAACAAGACTCAGAAAGCTTTTTTTTTTTTTTTTTTTTTTTTTTTACAGTGGTGAAATACGTAAGAAAAGTTATCATTTGGCCAGGTGCAGTACCCGGGTACAGCCTCACACCTATAATCCCAGCACTTTGGGAGGCTGAGACAGGAGGATCATCTGAGGTCGGGAGTTTGAGACCAGCCTGACCAACATGGAGAAACCCAAACCCCGACTCTACTAAAAATACAAAATTAGCCAAGCATGATGGCACATACCTGTAATCGCAGCTACTCAGGGGACTGAGGCAGGAGAATTGCTTGAACCCAGGAGGCAGAAGTTGCAGTGAGCTGAGATTGCACCATTGCACTGCAGCCTGGGCTACAAGAGCGAAACTCAATCTCAGAAAAAAAGAAAGAAAGAAAGAAAGAAAGAATGGTTATAACTGAATCATTTTTAAGTGTACATTTCTGTGGCATTAGACACATTCTCATTGTTGTGCAAGCATACCACCCTCCAGAAGTTTTCCAGCTCTCCCAACCGAAACTCTGTACCCATTAAACACCAACTCCCATCCTCCCATCTCCCAGCCTCTGACAACCCCTATTCTACTCTCTGTATGAATCTCACTATTCTAGGAACTTTTTATGAATGGACTCCTGCAACATTTGTCCTTTTGTGACTGGCCTATTTCACTTAGCATAATGTCTTCAAGGTATATCCATTGTGTTGTGGCATGTCTCAAAATGTTCTTTCCTTTAAAGGGTGAGTGGTATTCCATTTTATGTATACACTATATTTTGTTTATCCATGCATCTGTCAATGGGCGCTTGGGCAGCTTTCACCTTTTGGCTATTGTGAATAATGCTATTATGAATATGGGTGTGCAAATGTTTGTTCGGGTCCCTGCTTTCACTTTTTTTGGGTGTATACCCAGAGTGGAATTGCTGGATCATGTGGTAACTCTATGTTTAACTTTTAAAGGAATTGCCATGTAGTTTTCCACAGTAACTGTACCATTTTACATTCCTACCAGCAGTGCACAGGGATTCCAATGTCTCCACTTCCTTGTCAACGCTTGTTATTTTCTGGTTTTCGGTAGAAGCTATCCTAATGGGTATAGGGTGGTATCTCAGTGTAGTTTTGATGTGCACTTCCCTAATTAGGTATGGTGAACATCCTTTCACCTGCTTGTTGGCCATTTGTGTATCTTCACTGAAGAAACATCTATGTGTGTTCTTTACCTATTTTTAATTAGGCTGTTTGATATTTTTGTTGTTGAGATGTGGGAGTTCTTTACATGTTCTGGATAGCTATCAATCTCTTATTAGTTATACGACTGACAAAGCCGAAAGAGCTTTAAAGGTAAGTTCTACCAAGTTTTAATTGCAATCTTACACAAATTATTTCAAAGAATAGAAAAAAAAAAAAAGGTTACCCTGAAACTCGTTTTATAAAGGATGTATCCATTAGGGTTTAACCAGAGAAACAAAATGAGCAGGAGATGTATATTTAGAGGTTGATCGCAGGGAATTGACTTACGTGATTGTGGGAGTTGGCAAGAAGTGTCTGAAGTCCACAGCACAGGCCATCAGAAAGACTCAGGCGGGATTTTAGGGGCGAACTGAAATTGCCGTCCATAGGCAGAATCTGTGTGTTCTCAGGGAAGCCTCAGTTCTGCTCCTGAGGTCTTTCAGCTGATCGAATCAGGCTCACCTGGGATAATCTAGAATAATGAGACAATAAATACTTTACAATAATCTTCTTAAATAACGTCAACTGACTGTAGAATTGGGTCACAGCCACCGAATACCTTCACAGCATCCCCTGGCTTAGTGTGTCAGGGCAGAACCGGGCACCAGCAACTGGCCAATTGGATATGTGAAAGTGATCATCACAAAAGTCAAACAACCTATTCAAAGGCCAGAAAACGATAGTTTCAAAAACCAGCAGCCAATTTTAGTCGTTAATTGAAATTAGAAATCCCCCCGCAAAACTACACTTAACATTAACAAAAAAGGCCGGGCACAGTGGCTCACGCCTGTAATCCCAGCATTTTGGGAGGCAGAGGCGGGCGGGTTGCCTCAGCTCAGGAGTTCGAGACCAGCCTGAGCAACATTGTGAAATCCCGTCTCTACCAAAATACAAAACAATTAGCCAGGCACGGTGGCACACGCCTGTGGTCCCCGCTACTCACGAGGCTGAGGCAGGAAGAATTGCTTGAACCTGGGAGGCGGAGGTTGCGGTGAGCCGAGATCATGCCACTGCACTCCAGTCTGGGTGACAGAGCAAGATTCAGTCTCCAAAAAAAAAAAAAAAAAAAATTAACAAACCAAATCTAGCAATATGTGAAATGGAAAAAAAAAAAAGTTCAAAATATAAATATTTATCTTGTATGAAATTCTAGAACTAAAAAAAAAACATTTGACCCCTTATCTCTTTAAATTTTTTGCAAAAAATACCTAATAGGGGCTGTCTTTATAATAGAGTAATATGTTTATTATATCTGTTTTGAAGATATACTCTGAATAATCGCTTGTTCCACAGTTCAAATCTGAGGTAACACTGAAGACAGAAAACAATGGTAACATTATCCCTACTTCCTTGGCGGGCCCTGCAATGGTCAGGCATTGGAATTGCTGCTGCTTCACTTTACTAAATGACACTTTGTTTTGCAATTTACTATGAATTACATAGCTTAAGCTATGCAATAACAATCCTGAAAAAAGAAATGTTTCTGGTTTATTTCCAAAATTTAAATGAAACTGGTGCTTTTACTATTTGTATTAATGTTTTCTAGCATCAAAGTACAAATCCATTTATCCTTTTTAATAATGCTCATAAACATGAATATCTAAACTAAAACCTTCACCTATAAAATTAGACAAACAGAGGAAAATATTGTAAAACAATAACAGTTAAAGAGATACTGAATTTGGCCAGGTGCGGTGGCTCATGCCTGTAATCCCAGCACTTTGGGAGGCCGAGGCGGGTGAATCGCAAGGTCAGGAGTTCGAGACTAGCCTGACCAACACGGTGAAACCCCGTCTCTAGTAAAAATACAAAAATTAGCTGGGCGTGGTGGCACCTTCCTGTAATCCCAGCTACTCAGGAGGCTGAGGCAGGAGAATTGCTTGAACTGGGACCTGGGAAGCGGAGGCTGCAGTGAGCTGGGATCGCACCACTGCACTCCAGCCTGGGCTACAGAGCGAGACTTCATCTCAAAAAAAAAATAGATACTGAATTTAAATAGGGTTTGCCTTCTCAATAACTAAGTTTATTATTGCCAAAGTGGTATTTTAGTTGAAGAATTAGAATAAGAAGAATCCAAACTACATAGAGCAATAATTTTCTAAAATACTAAAAAAGAAAAGTGCTTGTTCAACAAATATTTATGGAATGATTTTTCTTAGTGTTAAGGACAACAGATAACAGAAAAATAAGATATAATTCTCTTTTTAAAGATCTCACGAGTCTAATAATAACCTGAAGACCAGCACATAAACATATAATCATATTACTGTGTAATAAATGGTATAAAAATATGCACAGGGTGTTATAAAACATGATCATATGGGAAGAAGATAAATCAGTAGTAACAACTTCCTGAAGGAAATGATACCAAATCTGTATCTTGAGGAGAAATCACCTGTGAGCTCAGTGGGAAAAGTGGGAGACGTTCCACACAAAAGGAATGGTTTGAAAATGAGAGAAAAGTGGACACTGGAGAAAATTTTCCAAGCAGATTTTATCTCCGTAGAACTGGATGTGTGTGGCCTTTTCCAGGCAAAGTGTTTAATCAAATGGATTTTCTGAAGATCGTTAAACTTTCTGTTTATGTTCTGTTGACAAAGAATGCAGTTTCCTAACTGTCCCACAATACTACTTAGTGAAAGGGTGTTTCTCCTTGTTTCTCTCGTGGAACTAGTACAGTGTTAAACATACCGCTTTCTGTGGTGGGCACCCCGTAAGTTGTCTCACAGCCCTGGGAACTGCACTCCCTTCCCCCCCAGTCTTATGCTGCTCACAGGAGCTACTGTGTTCTCTGAAAACCCAAAACCGGGCCAGAATTCAAAGACAGCAGTATGGGCAGCCGACTCTAGCCGGGCTAATCACAATACTTCAGTCCTTGTTGACCGGACGTGGGATGGGAACTTACGCTAAACTGCATCAAGAAAGCCCTTCTCCAGAATTGTTCGTTTGGAACTCAAAAAAATCAAGCAAATGCCTTTCTCGTGTCTGAAGCTCTACAGTTTTCCTGTGAGCATAGACACAGCTACATAGAGAGAAGGATTTTACAGAGACAGAAACAGAAGAAAAGAAGGCCAGGATCAGCTGCATCCCACAAGACTGAAGTCTATTCCAGGAGGAAACGTTTGTAGTCTCCCCTTAAACCTCCCTTTTTTAAATGTAGTTAGTTTTCTTTGATTAGCTTTCTTCATTCAACTAACAAACAAAACCTCTGAACACCCAGTTTCAAAGGTTTCTGCCGAATGCCCTGGCTGTTTCGCTTTTCTTTCCCTTCCCTCGTTCTGTCTGGCTACAATCCTCTTGACCAACAGAGAAGAAAGGACTGGGGTCACACGGGAGTAGACGTTCATTTATTACAAGGGTAATAATGAAATTACTGATGAGAATAATTATAACTTACATGCCTGTACTCAGAAATGATATGAGCTTTAAAAAAAAAGTGAAATTGTCAGAATACGTCCTGTACGTACAGTTACTTTTCCTCTTCTTGGGGAACTAGCAGTCACCCGGTGACTAGCCTTTGGTTGCAAACAAAGGGGAGCAAACAAAGGGGAGATTAAGTGTGTATGGTCTCCCAGAAGCATCTCAACTTTTAATCACTTAAAAATGTTACTTCCTCATTGAGAATGTAACCTGTTTGTTTCCCAGTCTTTCGAAGTGTTAACTGTCTCTCTGCTACGAGCCAGTTAATATAATACACGTCAAATTTCATGTGCTAACCTTGCACTCAATATAGGAGAGACAATTCTCCAGCAGCAGCCCAGTCAATGTCAGCTTTCAAGCTGATGCCCGCTAACCATCTGAGAGAAAGCTTGCCAAGGAGAGGTTCACAGTGCGAGGCAGGTCATACCACATAGTCTATCAGCTTTTCTCCTACTTTCAGATAAGGACTCAAATATTGATTGATTGACATATTTTATAAATATATATATATATATATATATATATATATATATATGGTGAGAGAGAGAGAATGTTATTACACAAGGGAACAATTTATCAAAAAGCTGTCCTGAAATCTTCAAATGATGCAAAGGAGCTGGATTAACTTTGCTGGAGCCTAGGATCAATTCCACCCAGGTGACATGTCCTACACCCAGTGAGAAATTTTTTCATCTTGTTTCGATCATTATAATTACTGGAACCTCAATAACAATATTCAAGTAGTATTCATCTCTTATTACAGTACTTTTTATTGGGGTGCTTTAATTGGGGCAAAAAGAGTTGTTGAGAATTCTGAACACTGTCTCTGTACTAATGGTTATTTACAGTTTCTTGCATGCCATCTTCCATAATCAATATACTAGATTTACAGTTTTTTATAATCTCAATTTGTAGTTCCTTCATTCTAAGAAGCTGGTAACAATGCTTAGCTGTTCTGGCTAACGAAATAACCTTAATGCTGGTCAACTGTGTATGCTCTTTTTTCCATCTTTGCTTCCTTTCTATATTACTCAGGACTCCTTAGATAGTACAGGATAGAAACATACATTAAACCAGTTTAAGCAATAGAATGGAAGTTGGTTGGTTTGCAGGACTAAAAAGAATACTGATGAAGCTCACAAAACTGGAAGAAGCCCTGCCCAAAATCGAGGCTTGGAAGGCAGATTTCAGTATTGCCAGGAGCTTTTATCTGGTGCATCCACCTCACATCTCTGCTTGGCTTTATGTAGATTGACTTTTTCCAATGACAGGAAAAGTGGGTGCTGGTAACCACAAATTTACAGTCTCCAGCTTAGCAACGTGGAAGAAAGATGCCCAGAAAAACCCTGGCCGGCCCTAGCTGGCCCGAATGCTCACCCCATAGGCCGATCATTGAGGTCAGTGGGATGCAGTCATATTACTCACTAGGCTATTTTGTTGCTAGGGGGCAAAATGCTCTGGGGATAAGACTGGGGTAAGATGCATATCATACAGGGAAATTAGAAGCAATACATGAGGCCGGGTGCAGTGGTGTGTGCCTGAAATCCCAGCACTTTGGGAGGCCAAGGTAGGAGGTTCGCCTGAGCCCAGGAGTTCAAGGCCAGCTTAGCTGGCTGTGGTGGCATGCACCTGTGGTCCCAGCTACTCAGGCGGCTGAGATGGGAGGATCACTGGAGCTCTCGAGGTTGAGGCTGCGGTGAGCCGAGATGGCAGCACTGCACTCCAGCCTGGATGACAGCATGAGACCCTGTCTCAAAAAAAAAGGAAAAAAAAAAAAAAAAAAGCAGCAATGCATGAGGGCAGTTTAAGAGCTATCATCTTGGTCCTATAATACTGCTCAAAATACAATCGTGCACAGAGGTTTGATTCATCGGCTTCTGTGGATATATTGCCTCCAACCTATCTTTACTATTGTGTCTGCCATTGGCGATAGATTGCTGCAATTTTCTGTCCCATCAAAACAAATGCTGGTTTCTCCACACCTTTTCCATAGAAATGAGTATCACTGGAAACTTGAAACGGTGTGTGAGAGATTCTACAACCCTTTGTCACTTTCGGCTGTTCATTAGAAATGAAAAGCGGCCCCTTTTCTGCAGCATCTGGCACATCTTGTATAATACCATGAGTGTTCTTCAGCACGAGGAGCTTGGAACATGAATGCTTAAACACATCATGCTCAATGTCTTGCGGGTGATATTCAAGTTTAATGTAACATCTCGTTTGTGGCTGTCTCATTGCATGATATTTTCAGTTTCTTTCCTCAATTAATACTGTGATACAGAGTGTCTTCTTTTTATGGGACAGTCTGTCCTCTAAATTCATGAACAATGTGCTTATTATTTGTGCTAAGATAATAATTTTCCCTCCCAGCTGTGACATTCGGATTGTTTTATTCTACCTCAGAAGGCCTAAGATGACCCATCCGCGTGCAGGTCTCAGTCCCTGGCCATCTGTGGACCTGCCTATCCTTTGCTGCCTTGTGAGAGACTTGACCCTCAGTGCCTCGTTAGCCTTACGGGTCTCTAGTCCACTCCCAGCATCTAATCCCCAATAGCTTATCTTTGCCACTGTGTGACGAAGTAGCTGACCTTTCTCACTGTGGCTCCCCTAATAGAGCTAAACTCTTGACAAACCCATAAAACAATTTTTTTTTGTTTTTTGTTTTTTGGTTTTTTTTGCTTGGTTTTGTTTCTTAGTGGTTCTCTGCTTGAAATAAAGACATTTAAGGGTATTCATCTTTCTCTGTCCAAAAGCCTAGCCACTTCAATAATCTCATTTTAAGGCCAGGCACAGTGGCTCATGCCTGTAATCCCAGCACTTTGGGAGACTGAGGTACAAGAATCACTTGAGGCCAGGATTTTGAGACCACCCTGGGTAACAAAGCAAGAGTCTGTCTCTAGGAAAATTAAAAATTAGCTGGGCACAGCGGTGCACTCCTGAAGTTCTGGCTGCTCTGGAGACTGGGGCGGGAGGATCCCTTGAACCGGGAAGTCAAGGCCCCAGCGAGCTGTGATTGCACCACTGCACTCTAAGCAGAGTGAGACCTTGTCTCTTAAAAGAAGAAAGAGAAAAAAAAGAATTGTATTTTAAACACCCTTGTTACAACATGCCAACAATATTTTTGTATTTTGTGGTTTTTAACCTGCTTTTGTTGCCTTCTACTAATAGATTTAAAAATTTCTAGTACTGTGATCAAAATTCCTTAGAGAAGAATAAACCAACAGCTGTTTACTTGCAAGTCCACTTTGCAAAGAGAGAATGAGAGTAATCACTTTAAGGACTTAGAAGAAAAGGCAATAATTATGTTTGTTTTACATCAGCATTTAAATCAAAATGCAAATGTTGTTTTCATAAAAAATGAAAGTAATAGTGTTTTAAATAACAAGGGAATACCAATTCTTCTAAAAATAGATATTTTTCTGTAATTGTTAATATTTTTTTCTTTAATAGCTTTCTTAGCTCAGAAAGGAGCAGTCACATGCTGGATGCTTTATAGTACAGATTTAAAATGTCATGATTTTTTGCAGCACTGTAACCTACAAAAAAAAACACATAATAAATTGTATTGACAAGGTTTTCATGCTTAAACCTACATTTTATTGTACCATTATTGCTGAACAAATTGAGGCACAATATTTCATTAGACTGGACAGATACATTACTGAACATATAAGAGAATATCAAAGGCCATTCAATAGTTGTAGCAAAGAGGATCAATATTAGGTTTTGTAAGTTTGTGTAAAAGAATACTTTCTATATCATGGCTATATCTTGTATATTAGGATCGCTTTTTGTTTTGTTTTTTGTTTTGAGACACAGCCTTGCTCTGTCACCCAGGCTGGAGTTCAGTGGCGCCATCTGGGCTCACTGCGGCCTCTGCCACCTGGGTTCAAGCGATTCTCCTGCCTCAGCCTCCCAAGTAGCTGGGATTACAGGTGCCCACCACTACATCCAGCTAATTTTTACATTTTTAGTGGAGATGAGGTTTCACCATGTTGGCCAGGCTGGTCTCAAACTCCTGACCTTGGGTTCAAGTGAGTCTCCTGCCTCAGCCTCCCAAGTAGCTGGGATTACAGGCACCTACCACCACATCCAGCTAATTTTTATATTTTTAGTGGAGACGAGGTTTCACCATATTGGCCAGGCTGGTCTCGAACTCCTGACCTCAGGTGATCTGCCCGCCTTGGCCTCCCAAAGTGCTGGGATTACAGGCATGAGCCACTGTACCCAGCCTTAGGTTCCTTTTTAGAACACCAAAAATGAATTTATTTTAAAGGGAAGTATTTTAAAGGTACTATTTTTTATAAGGACTTTAATATTTAGAGTCATAATATTTAGAAAAGAAGAGGTTCATAGTCATATTTACAAAATACGTCTCAGAAATTGATTCTGAAACAGTTCTAACAATAGTTCTATGAAGTCATGTATTACTTATTATAATAGATGGCATGCAATTTAGTGACAGTAAAATATCTGGGATTGAAATTCCACCCAAACACTCCCCCATTTTCTGCCATTAGAGATGTTCATTTGTCACAGAGAAGCTAAAGGTTTATAAGACTTTTATACAAGGAAAAACTGAATATTTCATGTAAATATTAATCATAACTAACTGGAGTAGCTGTATTAGTATCAGACAAAGTAGACTTCAGAATAAGTAATATTACCAGGGATAAAAAGGGACATTACCTGATGATAAAAACAGTCACTTCATCAAGACAAGGTAGCAACCCTAAATATATGTCAACTCATTATAGAGCTTTCAAATAAATAAAGCAAAAATTGATAAAAATGAAAGAAGAAGTAAGCAAATGCAGTTATTATTGGAGACTTCAACACTCATCTCAGTCATTGATAGAGCAGACAGAAAATCAGTAAGAATATAGATTTGAGGCCGGGCGTGGTGGTTCAAGCCTGTAATCCCAGCACTTTGGGAGGCCGAGATGGGCAGATCACGAGGTCAGGAGATCGAGACTATCCTGGCTAACACGGTGAAACCCCGTCTCTACTAAAAAATACAAAAAACTAGCCGGGCGAGGTGGCGGGCGCCTGTAGTCCCAGTTTCTCGGGAGGCTGAGGCAGGAGAATGGCGTGAACCCGGGAGGCGGAGCTTGCAGTGAGCTGAGATCCGGCCACTGCACTCCAGCCTGGGCGACAGAGCGAGACTCCGTCTCAAAAAAAAAAAAAAAAGAATATAGATTTGAATGGCAGTAACTTGACCAACCTGACCTAAGGTGTCTGTGTAGTAGGTTCCACTCAATGTCAAAATACGTGTACTTTTCAAATGCACAGGGAGCATGCACCAAGATAGATGAGTAGCGCTTCTCCAACTGTGGTTGGGTATTTAAACCTAAATGTTCAATACTCATATGAAAAGTATTTGTTCACTAGACAATAGCATCTGATAATGAATATCCTTGGATTCCAGTTGTTTCTACCAATCTTGACTTTTACTCCTTTGTTTCCAAGTGGTCTTACAGGTAAAGCAAATCTCAGACATGCTTTGTTCATCCAACAGATATCTAATAGCAAGTAGGCAGTAAGACAGCCATATAGCCTCTTGACCACTCTCAGTCCTCAGATGCCCTGACAAGCACATCAAACAAAAGGTTCACTCCAAGGCAGATGCAACGATATTTTGTTAATAGGATCAGAAAACTTCCTGAGGTTCAATAGTCATCCAGTGAGGGTGGGATCACAAGACTGAAGGAAGCCCAACCCTAAGGGGCTACTTGGATGTGGGTCTTAAACAGATTCTTATACCTCCTTTCTTCAAGGGTAGAAGAGCCTGTAAAACCTCTCTTTCCCACCACATGTCTAGAAGTTTGCTAATTTCATGAATGAAATCATTTTTCCTTCATTCCTTGTGCTAATTCACAATGCCTGTGGTTTAGATTTAGACATCAATATTTGAAGCCTTGCTGAGTCCACCTCTCAAGTGTAGATTGCCAACTGAGGCAGTTCAAATGCTGATCAGTCACCTATAAGGTGTAGGTTAAAGTTAATTCACACTGACACATATGCCACACTGCACACTAATTATCAATACATTCCATCAGATCAATCACACTATATAAATCAGTATGCTAAAATATATTAAAATAATTGTTTTGTCTTTTTTTTTTTTTTTTCCTTTTTGTGGAGAACGGGGTCTCGCTATATTACCCAGGCAGGTCTTGAACTCCTGGGCTCAAGCTATCCTCCCGCCTCTGCCTCCCTGAGAGCTGAGATTACAAGTGTGAGCCACCGCGCCTGGCCATATTAAAATAATTTAAATCAATTTACCAAAAAAAAATACCTTAACAGAATTGGGCATGCATTGGGATTGGGAAAGGCTCAGAGGAGCCAAACAAATTTATGATAGAAAAGGAAATCAGAAATCATGAGATTTTCAGCAAACCAACATTGGGGTAAAAACTTTGTTTTCACATTTTTTTTGGTTACCATTTCTTAATAACTATTCTCTAACTACCACTCTAGTTTTTCTAATAACAAAGAGCAAATTGGCTGTCTGTATGGAATAGAACTTACTTTTTTCCTGTCTTTTTTTTTTTTTTTTGAGACAGAATCGCTCTCTGTCGTCCAGACTGGAGTGCAGTGGTGTAATCTCGCCTCACTGCAACCTCCGCCTCCCGGGTTCAAGCGATTCTCTTGCCTCAGACTCCCAAGAAGCTGGGATTACAGGCTCACATCACCACACCTGGCTAATTTTTGTATTTTTAGTAGAGACGGGGTTTCGCCGTGCTGGCCAGGCTGGTCTCAAACTCTTGACCTCAGGTGATCTACCAGCCTTGGCCTCCCAAAGTGCTGGGATTACAGGCATGAGCCACTGCACCCAGCCTAGAGCTCACCTTTTTTAAAATATTAAAATGCCGTGCTTGATAAAGGTAATAATAATTTTTAAATCAACATTTGTTTGATAGTAGAATTTCAATTATCTTAATTTTAGGAGCGTAGGAAAAATATCTCATTGCATCATGTATAGAAAACATCCTATTAACATAGGACATATTGTTAGATGCAGTAGGGTTCTATCAATTTTTTTAATTTAAATCATGGACGGTTACATCATTAAATTGTATCATTGGGTTGAGGCGTTGAAGAACTCGTCACCTCCCACATCCCAATTTTAACACCTGCTCTTTGCTCTTCGTTTTGTATAAGCCAAGGTTGGTTCATCATTCAACTTCCACAGCGACTTATCTATTTCTTTTTTTTTTTTTTTTTTTTTTTTTTTTGAGACAGAGTCTCGCTCTGTCGCCGGGGCTGGAGTGCAGTGGCCGGATCTCAGCTCACTGCAAGCTCCGCCTCCCGGGTTCCCGCCATTCTCCTGCCTCAGCCTCCCGAGTAGCTGGGACTACAGGCGCCGCCACCTCGCCCGGCTAGTTTTTTGTATTTTTAGTAGAGACGGAGTTTCACCGTGTTAGCCAGGATGGTCTCGATCTCCTGACCTCGTGATCCGCCGTCTCGGCCTCCCAAAGTGCTGGGATTACAGGCTTGAGCCACCGCGCCCGGCCGACTTATCTATTTCTAATGCTTGGCAAATTTTCCAAGGATTTCCTCTAGTGGTGCAGTAAAATATGCTATCGCAGGCCTAATTTTTCTTTGAAGGCTTCTATTTTATCTTAAAAATCCGTATGAATTTTCTATGTAAATATACAATGCCTTCTTCGTCAGAACCACCCGGGTGGTTGCCGTCCGAGCTGCGCCTCCTGGTCACCGCCACGGCCACGCCCAGAGGTCGGCTTCTTGGGGACGTGGCTCCCAACTTTGAGGCCAATACCACCGCCGGCCGCATCCGTTTCCACGACTTTCTGGGAAACCCATGGGGCGTTCTCTCCTCCCACCCTCGGGACTTCACCCCAGTGTGCCCCACAGAGCTCGGCAGAGCTGCAAAACTGGCACCAGCATTTGCCAAGAGGAATGTTAAGTTGATTGCCCTTTTTTTTTTTTCTTTTTTTCCTTTTTTTGAGATGGAGTCTCTCTCTGTGGCCCAGGCTGGAGTGCAGTGCCAGGATCTTGGCTCACTGCAATCTCTGCCTACCGGGTTCAAGCCATTCTCCTGCCTCAGCCTCCCGCGTAGCTGGGACTACAGGTGCCGGGCACCACACCTGGCTAATTTTTGTATCTTTGGTAGAGACGGGTTTCACCGTGTTGGTCAGGCTGGTCTCGAACTCCTGACCTTGTGATCCGTCTGCCTCAGCCTCCCAAAGTGCTGGGATTACAGGCGTGAGCCACTGCACCGAGCCTTGCCCTTTCAATAGACAGTGTTGAGGACCATCTTGCCTGCAGCAAGGATATCAATGCTTACAATGGTAAAGAGCCCACAGAAAAATTACCTTTTCCCATCGTCGATGATAAGAATTGGGACCTTACCATGCTGATGGGCATGCCGGATCCAGCAGAGAAGGATGAAAAGGACATGCCTGTGGCAGCTCCCGTGGTGTTTGTTACTGGTCCTGATAAGAAGCTGAAGCTATCATCGACCCAGCTACCACTGGCAGGAACTTTGATGACATTCTCAGGGTAGTCACCTCTCTGTAGCTGACAGCAGAAAAGAGGGGTGCCACCCCAGTTGATTGAAAGGATGGGGTTAGTGTCATGGTCCTTCCAACCATCCCTGAAGAGGAAGCCAAAAAAACTTTTCCTGAAAGGAGTCTTCACCAAAGAGCTCCCATCTGGTAAGAAATACGTCCACTATACACCCCAGCCTTAAGTCTCTTGGAGAAGTTGGTGCTGTGAGCCAGGGGACGTCAGCTGCCAATCATGCCTTCCTGCAGCAATTCCATAAAAACACCCTGGTGTCAACACACCAAGGTTTTAGGTTGCTATACTACTGGCTTATTAAATGAAAACTGGCACTAAAAGTTTCTTGGGATTCTTTACACTCTGCCTTCACCAGCATTCAATTCTGTTCATACATCAGCACTCTCGACTGGTTCTCTTTGAAATATGTTCTGTATTTAAAACTCAAATCTTGCTGGATCTCTCCAGGGCTTGTGACCAATGAGGTCATATTGGTTGGTGGTTGAGAAAGCTTGCTTCCCTCCATCAGAGAATGACTATCAATTTTTTCCTCCATGAAAGAATGTCAACTTTTTTAACTGTCCTATCACAACCTCTCTTCAGTCACCCATTTTGAAGAGTAGCAGAACTTGAGGTTCAACTCCTCTGTAAATATCCAAGTATAAAACCCAGGAACTTAGAGTAACCCAGATGTTATTTAATATTCTGTGTTTGCATCATAGCTGGGGGGAAAATCCTTTCTAATTCTGTACCTTTCTAGTAGATAACTGAAGTGAAGAGCAAGTGAAGAGACCTTTCAATATTTTGCTATTTAAAAAAAAAAAAAATTGTGGCCGTGCGCGGTGGCTCACGCCTGTGATCCCACCCAGCACTTTGGGAGGCCGAGGCGGGCGGACCACGAGGTCAGGAGATCGAGACCATCCTGGCTAACGCAGTGAAACCCCGTCTCTACTAAAACCACAAAAAAATTAGCCGGGCATAGTGGCGGCGCCTGTGGTCCCAGCTACTCAGGAGGCTGAGGCAGGAGAATGGTGTGAACCCAGGAGGCGGAGCCTGCAGTGAGCCGAGATCGCGCCACTCACTCCAGCCTGGGCAACAGAGCAAGACTCTGTCTAATTAAAAAAAAAAAAAATTGTGATAAGTTTCTATCAAAATGGAGAGACTGCAGAAAAGGCCTTCCTTGGCTTCCAAGGAGGTGTAGCAGGTGTGAGCAATCCTGGTGCATGTGCCTTTCACACACGGTTTGCATTTATGAGTCTGCTTTCTGATAATGCGTACACGAAAGAGGACACCTTGTGAAGGGAAGAGAGAATGACTGAAAATGTTTTATTATAGAACTCTTCTTGCAGTAGGTTTTGCTATTTTCTGGATTTTACTTTTTAGGAAACAACAAACAAAATCCTTTGTTAAAACTGAAAAAAATACACAATGTATCAATGTCTATTTTGATATAAATGTTAATATTTAAAACTGATTGCCTAAATCACTTCTAGTTTCTGTATGTGTACCCAAACTAATTTGGAATCAGGAACTTAGAGGATACTTCTAAAAGAGACATTTAGAGGTCATTGTGAAGGATGAGGAATGTTCCACGAACTCACTGCTTTTTACTGGTAGCCTTGAGGGGTCATATCATCCTGTTTCTCAATGCCTATCTCAGTAAGAAGCAAAGGAATTTTGTAAATAAATATTTGCTCCATCAATACAAGCAGGATCAATTCTATATGGAACAACCCAATGCATGCAAGGATCTGTCAGTTTCCTTTACTCCTAAAAAGCCAGTCTGCAGGCATTGTCTCCCAGGTTTAGACCTGGAAAATTTAGAAAGCTATGAAGTCTCCCACTATAAAATAAATAAATAAATAAATAACTGTTTAATGCAATCCGTTGCTGTTTTGTGATAAATTGCCTTCTTGGAAGCAAAGCAAGAAACACCTGGATGAGGGTCTACAAAAGCCACAAAAGACAACATAACATTAGTTGTCCTTGGCAAGCAAACTGGATGACTTGAGGTCAAGGGTAAGAGACGTCCTTTTACCATTGACCTTGTTTCATTTTACTGTTTGTGCCATTTACATGTATTATGCCTTTTAGAAAACAGATTCATAATAATTTTAAAATAAATTATTTTAATGACTTCAGAAAAGAGCAGCAAATAACATTTTTGTCTCATTTATCATAATTTAAGCCTTGAGGTTCTCACCCAGTCAGCTCTGATGGAGCTCAAAGTCCAGCTAAACAAAGCTTCTATGCCTGACACTGCTTCACAATGGAGTGTCCACACAATCAGTCCTTGCAGCAGAAACGAGAGAAGGTATACAAATGGAAAGGCTGGGCTCAAGGGACCCACAGCATTGAACAAGCTCCCTTTCGTGAGACAGAGAGGGAACAGAATATATAAGTGTTTACTCACATATGCAGAAACAGTCCTTTGAAATTATGGATGCCTAAGACCTACAATGACTGACATTATATTCACGGAACTGGATTGCATTTAGTTGAGGGGAAACCAAGCACAATTCACTCTTCAACTTACTTATAGTCATTGAAGGATTATCTGAATTAGCAAAAGGAGCATCCAGTACTAAATTAAACAATCTAAATTAAATCTATTAATGCATACGACAACGCACACATACCTGTTTGAGATAGAGGTTAGGCCGTGATACTCTAGGTAGAGGATTTGCAGTATTCTTTTCTTCCCTTGTAGAAATGAAGGATGAGATATTACAGGACATTTGTCAGAATCAGTTCTAGAGCCTTCAAACAGAAAGTCAAAGTATAAGTGACCTTTTAATAGTAGAAGAAAAGTAGGACAGTTTTCTCTCGCTCCCAACACACGTGCACGCGCACGCGCACATACACACACACACACACACACACACGCTCCTCTAAGGGAGCAGGAGCTTTCAAACTGTGGCCATTTTTATCCCCTGACGTAGACCTCTTCATGTGATCAGTTGTTTTGTGGGGTGGAGGGTTGTATTCACACACTTGCTCAGATTAGCTCTATGCAACAAACCTGCGTTGATGTTAGACATCCATACACCTGCCAGCTCTGTTAACGAACCCTTGTGGCTGTAGGTGTTACGGATTTGTAAATTAACAAGATGTAGCTGAACTTGCGCTGCCTTCCTGTGTTGGTATTGAGAAAGCACTGTAGCCTAGACTCAGGTTCACAGTGTTTACACTCACGCATCTACAACCGTTCTCGATTTTTATGAATCACCTGGATTTTGTTAAAACGCAGATTCTGGTTCAGCAGGTCGAGGGCAAGGTCTGCATTTCCAACAAGCTGATGCTGACACAGCTGGGCCATGACCCACACTTTTAGCAGGACTGTGCCCCTCAGATGGTGTCTGACTACAGAGTCTTTCATACATTTTGAAATTTCAAGCATGAGACTTTGAAAATGTGAATACATGTAACTATACTACCTATACAAAAAATAACAAAAGTTAGAAAACAAGTGAAATCATTTTTGTTGAAACCCTAGAATTCTGTAATACAGCCGAGTGAAAAACGGGTAAGAGTTGCAGTAACAGGCCCTCCATAGGAATCTTGCCTTTGAATTGGAAGCTTTTCATCACGCTCACCAGGAAAATGTCCTCTCCCGAACCTCGGCTACACCGCTCTTCACAGACCAAATTGAAGCTTCACTGAGAATGGCTTCAGGGATTTCCTGAACACAACAATCACTTTTTTCTCTTTTAGATGTTTTGCTTCCAGAAGGCAAAAAAGGACAAACTGAACCTCGGAGCACAGCCTATATGATGATTTTGCAGGAATATTAAGATGGGTTCCCCCGGCTCATTATATTTCGCAAACTAGGGCAGGAACAAAAAACCAAACAGCACATATTCTCACTTATAAGTGGGAGCTAAATGATGAGAACACAAGGACAGGAAGAGCGGAACACACACACTGGGGACTCCTTGAGGGTGGAGAGTGGGAGGAGGGAAAGGATCAGGAAAAATGACTAACAGGTACTCAGCTTAGTCCCTGGGTGATGAAATAATCTATACAACAAACCTCTCTGACATAAGTTTACCGATATAACAAATCTACACATGTACTCTAAATCTGAAATAAAAGTTTAAAAAATTAGAAAAAGAAAAATAGCCAGGCATGGTGGCATGCACCTGTCATCCCAGCTACTCGGGAGGCTGAAGTGGGAGGATCTCTTGAGCCCAGGAGGTCAAGGTTGCAGTGAGCCATGATTGTGCCACTGCAATCCAGCCTGGGTGAGAGTGAGAAATTACCTCTTAAAAAAAACGAGAAGATGGGTGCGCTCGTGGGGTGTATTAGAAAAAGTGCTCCCTCCGGATGGATGAGGCCCCTGGATAGATGGTGCTGAAACAGGTCAGGGTCACTGGTCTCATTGTCTAAGGTGTTATCCAAGCTCATCGTCTCACAACCAAAGAATTCAGGAGCGTGGACACAAAGAATGAGGTTGGAGCAAAAGTTTAATGAGGAAAACCAGCAAGCTCTCCACCGTGCACAGGCGAGCGTGAGTGGGTTGCCATTTTCACAGTTGAGTCCAAAAGCTTTCAGAAGAAACTCCTCTCATCTATGTAGCTGTTTGAGTAACTTCTCTTCGTGAAAAGCTGTCTGCACAACTCCCCGTTGTCTATGTAGTTGTGGGTATGACTCCAGGTAAGCACAAAGCGCCGCTTCTCTTGTTTGTAAAACGGTGGGTTTTGCTTTAGGGAAGCCCCCTCCTCCCTGCGCAGGTTCCCACGGAGCCCACCGTGGACACGTCTGAAAAGAAGCGGAAACTGTTCCCTGGATCCGGCTAATCACACGCAGAACAAAAGGCTTCCGTGCCGGACCCTAATGCTTGTCTGTGCAGGTGCGGCCTGAGTTTTCCCCAGGCTGCTCTATTTTTGCCTGTAGCTGTGATTTTTCAGGCAGGCTGCTTCTCCGAGGACCAGCCTTAGCCGTTTACCTAACTGGTTTTTCCTTTTCTTCTCCCTCGGTGCTTCACACGAAGGAAAAGATGCCCTTCCTCACAAGTGTACCTGGCCCACAGCTTGAAGAGCAGAGCTTGGGTTGGATTTGTGAAGGGCACAGTTTGACCATCACCGGGGCAGCCCATCTAAAACTCTCCCAGTCGGCTCATACCAACAAGGAAATCTTGTAGATGTTCAGTAAATTAGCGGCAAGTGTTCACAGGAAGCAGTCTTCTTTTTTTTTTTTTTTTTTGAGACGGAGTCTCGCTCTGTCGCCCAGGCTGGAATGCAGTGGCCGGATCTCAGCTCACTGCAAGCTCCGCCTCCCGGGTTCCCGCCATTCTCCTGCCTCAGCCTCCGAGTAGCTGGGACTACAGGCGCCGCCACCTCGCCCGGCTAGTTTTTTGTATTTTTTTTAGTAGAGACGGGGTTTCACCGTGTTAGCCAGGATGGTCTCGATCTCCTGACCTCGTGATCCGCCCGTCTCGGCCTCCCAAAGTGCTGGGATTACAGGCTTGAGCCATCGCGCCCGGCGGAAGCAGTCTTCTTATTTGCTTTTCTAATCCCTCTGGTGGCAAGAGAGCCTGAGTGCCGGGGTTCCGGGAGGCGGAGGGGCTGATAGTGGTGCAAGGTGGGGCTCCATTTTCCCTCACTGCCTTGGACGTCTGCCCCCTGCTGTCTGGTCTTTATACCTGATACGGTGTTTGCATGGTGCTGTGGCTGAGTTATAGCCCGTCCCCCAAATTGACAGCAGAAGTCTTAATCCACTGGGCATGCTGGCTCACGCCTGTAATCCTGGCACTTTGGGAGGCCAAGCCAGGAGGACTGCTCTCAAGGCCAGCAGTTTGAGACTAGTGAGACCTCATCTTTACCAAAAAAATAAAAATAAATAAAATATTAGCTGAGTGTGGTGGCACGTGCCAGTGGGAGTGTCGCTTGAGTACAGAAGTTTGAAGTTGCAGTGACCCGAGATTGCACCATGCACTCTGGCCTGGGCAACAGAGATCTTGTCTCCAAAAAAAAAAAAAGAGAGAGAAAAAGAAAGAAGGAAAGAAAGAAAAAGAAAGAAAAAGAAAGAAAGAAAGGAAGGAAGGAAGGAAGGAAGGAAGGAAGGAAGGAAGGAAGGAAGGAAGGAAGGAAGGAAAAGAAAGAAAGAAACTCTAATCCCCAATAACTCAGAATGTGTCTGCATTTGGCAATAAGATCTTTAAAGAAGTAATTAAGTTAAAGTTAGCTCATTAGGGTGGTCCCTCATCCAACCTGACTGGCATCCTTATACGAAGAGGAAACAGGGACACAGACACACACAGAAGGAGGACGGAGTGGAGACACACGGAGAACTCGGCCATCTACAGGCCAAGGAGAGAGGCTGGAGAAGGAGCCAACCCTACTGACAGCCTGACCTCAGTCTTCCAGCTCCAGCATTGTGAGGAGATGCTGTTGTGTGATTTGAGCCTCCCAGTCTGTGGTAATGTGTTATGGCAGCCCGGGGGGACTGAAACACCTCGTCCACTAGACCTTGATAATTTACAGAAAAACTCAGAGGTAAACGCTTGTGAGATTATAGGGAAAGGATGCACCATGAGTAGACCCACAAAAGGTCCTCTCCACTCCCTGACTTCCCCTCCTCCATGCAAGTCCACCCACGTTGGCAGCAGTGGGCTTGAGTGGAAAGTCAGCAGCAGCAATGGAGCCTTGAAGCTGGCCCATCTGTGTCAGGCGAACTGTTAAAACAGAAGGAACACTGGGAGAAGGCTTTTCCCATTTCTCCAACCACAGCTTCAGAAACTCTCTGATATGCAGAGAGTGATTATTTCTCCTTGCTCTTTCTGGGAGGTTTGAAGGAGAAGTTACCACTCCTCATGCATTTTTCATTCTACAGCCATTTAAGTCCATTGCTGCCAAGAAAATGAGGGACCTAGTAAATGACTTCTAATTAAAAATATAGGAAAGCTTCAAGGGACTTCATAAAGATGTCGTGGCAATATAGCGCATTAGTAAATCACTGTCACTCCCGGATCTAGGCAAATAAGCACAGAACTATTCATTCTTGAATTTGTTCTCAGGATATGAGTCCCCTGTCCAAATCCAAAGGTCTACTTGAACACAATTTCAGTTCTTTCATTCTTTCCCAAATAACATCAGTAAAACAATTTATGTTCTTTCTCACCAAGAAGAAAACCAAACCCTTCTGAGACTATTTCAATAACTCTCATTCCTCCACTCACAGCCTCCCCTCAGGTGAAGATTTTTCCTCCCTTTCTTCAAGCCTTTGCCTTCCTTCTGCCTCCTTTATGGCTAAAATTAATGTACTGCCTAGAACCAGACCTGTCACCTTCTGACTCACATTTTCCCATAAAGGTACTGAAAAGCCTTAAGAAGATTCATGAAGCATCATTAGACACTGAATTAAAACTGTAAATATAAAAAAAACTGTGGCCTGGCGCAGTGGCTCATGCCTGTAATCCCAGCTCTTTGGAAAGCCAAGGCGAGTGGATCACTAGAGGTCGGGAGTTCGAAACAGCCTGGCCAACATGGCGAAACCCCATCTCCACTAAAAATGCAAAAATTAGCCAGGCGTGGTGGTGCACTCCTGTAATGTCAGCTACTCAGGAGGCTGAAGCAAGAGAATCGCTTGAACCCAGGAGTCAGAGGTTGCACTGAGCCGAGATCACACCACTCCACTCCAGCCTGGGTGACAGAGTGAGATTACATCTTAAAAAAAAAAAAAAAAAAAGTGTTTCACTATCACTGTAATCAACTCAGAGAATAGCTTTGTTGTCCTCCATTGTCCATGGAATGCTAAACACTTGTGCTGTCTTTAGACTCACAGGGCTTGAAACCGGCCCAACTGTCTTATAGAACTGATGTTTATGGTTTCTTTTGAATCCACATGGAAACTGACCTTCCCAGTCTTAAAATTTGAGACAGTTACATTTGTCTTTTCTGAGTTCCTTTTTCAGGAAACCAACCATCAGCCTTCCTAGATAGTATCAAGGAGCTGAAACTCATCAGATCCCCGCCTCCGGACAATGAGATGCCAGACCCCTTGCCTGTCATGACTCTACCTAAATGGCCACCTGCTTCCTGTTGACCTACTCTTTCTACGTATCCTTTCCTAATTCCTGTTTTCCCACACAGGGTCACATTCCTTCCCTGCTATATAACCTCTAGTTTTGGTTGCTCAGGGAGATGGATTTGAAGCTGATCTCCCATCTCCTCTGCTGCAGCACCCGATTAAACTTTTTCCTTGGCATACTCATTGTCTCAGTCATTGGCCTTCTGTACAGAGAGCAGCAGGACCTAGACCGAAGCCCTGGCGTTTTGGTAAGATTCAATGTCTCTGCAACCAAGTTGCTTATTTTCACCATGCAGTAAAAATAAGTACCATAGTCTGGATGCAGTGGCTCACACCTATAATCCTAGCACGTTGGGAGCCGAGGCGGGCAGATCATGAGGTCAGGAGATCGAGACCATCCTGGCTAACACGATGAAGCCCCATCTCTACTAAAAATATAAAAAATCAGCCAGGCGTGGTGGCAGGTGCCTGTAGTCCCAGCTACTTGGGAGGCTGAGGCAGCAGAACGGCGTGAACCCGGGAGGTGGAGGTTGCAGTGAGCCAAGATCGTGCCACTGTACTCCAGCCTGGGCAACAGAGCGAGACTCCATCTCAAAAATACATACATACATACACACCATATAAGCCTTGTTTAGATAACTTGTTTCCTTTAACTCACTCTTCAGACACCCCCCACTCTCAGCTTCAGTCTTTGCCCCATACCACTCTTGTTACCCACTCTTATTAACAGCCATTCATTTCATCTTTATTGGATCCAGCTTCTCTATCCAGACATGGTTTCTACCACACAACTCCTGAAACTTAAACGTGCATATGAATTACTTGGGTATTTTATTAAAATTTATATTTACTTCAGCAATTCTGGAGTGAAGTCTGAAATTCTGCATTCCCGCCAAGCTCCCAGGTAATGTCAGTGTTGCTGATCTGAAACTGTACATTGGTTTAAAATATTCTATTGTAACCCTTTGTAGGGTTTTCAGCCTCCAAACACAGGCTCTGGGAGTTAAATTGTACTAGTAACTTATATATCACTTCTGCCAAATAGCCAAATCAATCCATCAATGAATATTTGTTGAATACCTACTCCAAAGTCCCCTGTAAAATATGTTCTTCTTAGTAAGGTAGACAGTTTTGAAAGCATTTGCCCTTTCAAGTGTGTGTTTGTTTTTGCAACAGAGTCTCACTCTATTGCCCAGACTGGATTGCAGTGGAATGATCTCAGCTCACTGCAGCCTCTGCCTCCTTGGTTCAAGAGGTTCTCTTGCAGCCTCAGTGCCCTGAGTATCTGGGATTACAGGCATGTGCCACCACGCCTAATTTTGTATTTTTAGTAGAGATAGGGTTTCACATGTTGGCCATGGCTGGTCTCAAACTCCTGACCTCAGATGATCTACCCGCGTCTGCCTCCCAAAGATTAGAGGTTTGAGCCACTGCATCCAGCCAACATTTCAAGTTCTAAAAGCTCTAATCTTTTCATAGGCAATCAGTATTCTTCCCCTTTCTCCTTATCTCATCACCAAGGTTTTTTTGTTTTCTTACAACAGAGTTCCAATCTGTCACCCAAGCTGGAGTGCAGTGGCACAATCTTGGCTCACTGCAGCCTCCACCTCTCAGACTGAAGCAATCCTCCCACCTCAGCCTCCCAAGGAGCTGGGAATACAGGCACTGACCACCACATCCAGTCAATTTTTGTATTTTTAGTAGAGACGGGGTTTCACCATGTTGGCCAGACTCATCTCAAACTCCTGGCCTCAAGTGTTCTGCCCCCTTCAGCCGAAAGTGCTGGGACTACAGGCGTCAGCCACTGCCCTGGCCTACTACATTTTAATATAAGATTTATAATTCAATTATTTGAAGATGGGGTTCAGGGCCAAAGAACCTTTGCAGTGTTCTCAAGCTACATTCATTCATTCATTCAATGTTTATTATTAACACACTACATACTTGGCACTGTTTACTGATAAGCATAGAACACAAGACAAGCAAGGTCCCTGTGTGTCTGGAATTGGTGGGTTGTGTCACTGCGTTCAGGAATGAAACCAGGGAACCTCACGGTACGTGTTACAGTTCTTAAACATGGCATGGCCGGGGTTTCCTCCCTCAGACGTTCAGATGTGTCTGGAGCTTCTTCCTTCGGTTGGGTTCGTGGTCTCGCTGTCAGGAGTGAAGCTGCAAACCTCCGTGGTGAGTGTTACAGCTTTTAAAGGCAGTGCGTCTTGAGTGGTTTACTCTTCCCGGAGGGTTAGTGGTTTATTCTTCCCGGAGGGTTAGTGGTCTCGCTGGCTTCAGGAGTGAAGGTGGGTTCGTGGTTTGGCTGGCTTCAGGAGTGAGGCTGCAGACCTTCGCGGTGACTGTGACAGCTCATACAGACACCGCAAACTCAAAGGGTGAGCAGCAGCAAGATTTATTACAAAGAGCAACTGAACAAAGCTTCCAGCGTGGCAGCTGACGGGAACTGCTGCTGCTGGTTGGCTGGGGCAGCCTGCTTTTATTCCCTTATCTGGCCCCACCCACATGCTGCTGATTGGTCCATATTACAGAGCGCTGATTGGTCCGTTTTGACAGAGTGCTGATTGGTGTGTTTACAATCCTTGAGCTAGACACAGAGTCACTGAGTGGCATCCAAGCAGCTGAACAAAATGTGCAACTAAGAGTCTCCCATGAAATCACAACTAGTAACTGCAGGTCAACCCTGAGTCACGGCCAAGAAAGATTCTCGCCAAGCCTCAGAGATTCTCTCTGCCCTCTAGAGGCACTCACCGTGCTTGTGGAGATGCTTTCGGCTTCCTAAAACAACAGTATGCTCACGCCTGTAATCCCAGCACTTTTGGGAGGCCGAGGTGGGTGGATCACCTGAGGTCAAGGAGTTTGAGACCAGCCTAGTCAACATGGTAAAACCCCATCTGTACTAAAAATACAAAAAGCAGCTGGGCATGGTGGTGCGCATCTGTAATCCCAGCTCCTCCGGAGGCTGAGGCAGGAGAATCGCTTGAACCCGGGAGGTGGAGGTTGCAGTGAGCCAAGATCATGCCACTGCACTCCAGCCTTGGCAACAGAGACTCCACCTCAAAAAGCGAAAAAAAAAAAAAGAAAAAACCAGAACAATCTATCAGAAGGTGGATCCATGTGGATGTGAGATTAGCACTGGGCACTTACATGTGACCGCCTCAAAAAGGAGTGGTGGCCAGTGTCGTCTGAGAGCTTCAGCTGCCGACGAGCTGCCTGGTGACAGTTGTAGGAAGCAGAAAGGTCTAGCGTGAACAATGGGAACAGCACTTACCGTGGAGGTGACCCACATAAAGAGAAAGCAAGCCGGGCGCGGTGGCTCAAGCCTGTAATCCCAGCACTTTGGGAGGCCGAGACGGGCGGATCACGAGGTCAGGAGATCGAGACCATCCCGACTGACACGGTGAAACCCCGTCTCTACTAAAAAATACAAAAAACTAGCCGGGCGAGGTGGCGGCCGCCTGTAGTCCCAGCTACTCGGGAGGCTGAGGCAGGAGAATGGCGGGAACCCGGGGGGCGGAGCTTGCAGTGAGCTGAGATCCGGCCACTGCACTCCAGCCTGGGTGACAGAGTGAGACTCCGTGTCAAAAAAAATAAAAAAATAAAAATAAATAAAAAAAAAAAAAAAAAAAAAAAA
>NC_045436.1:1875207-1885453 GCF_002776525.5 Piliocolobus tephrosceles | reverse complement strand
AAAAAAAAAAAAAAAAAAAAAAAAGAAAGCAGCCTCCACCCGACCCTGCTTCAGGGGAAGCCACGTCCTCAGGTCGGTTAGGACTAAAAGATGAAGAACTTAAGGATGCAAAATATTTTGCTGATAACTGCCAAGGGGGTCAGAAGACACAGAGGAAGAATTTGGGGGATTCTGCAGGGTTTTGAACCTGGGTCACCCCAGGAAATGTACAGAACCATGTGAGGATGAGACTTCAGCGTGGGAGGATGACCTGGGGGTGTCTCACCACTTGCAGTGATTGTGATAAAATGGAAGAATTGGCTCAATCCTAATGATACATAACAGCAGAATTTTTGCAAAAAGAGCTAGGCCTACTCATAAGATTGAATAGTTCAGAGGTCAGTTAACTTTTTCGGTAAAGGGCCAGATAATAAGTATTTTAGATTTTGTGCCACTATTCCTCAACTCTGCCATTGTAGCAAAAAATCAGATATGAGATACGAAAATGGCGTGAACCCAGGAGGCGGAGCTTGCAGTGAGCCGAGATTGCACCATTGCACTCCAGCCTGGGCAACAGAGCGAGACTCCACCTCAAAAAACAAAAAAGCAGACATGGCCAGGCGCAGTGGCTCACGCCTGTAATCCCAACACTTTGAGAGGCCAAGGCAGATGGATCACAAGGTCAGGAATTCAAGACCAGCCTGGCCAACGTGGTGAAACCCCGTGTCTACTAAAAAATACAAAAAAATTAGCCAGGCTTGGTGGCGGGCACCTGTAGTCCCAGCTACTCAGGAGGCTGAGGCAGGAGAATAGCTTGAACCCGGGAGGCGGAGGCTGCAGTATGACGAGGTTGTGCCAATGCATTCCATCCTGGGTGAGGGAGCAAGACTCCATCTAGAAGTAAACAAAAAAAAAGCAGATATATCTCATAGATAAAGGCATGGGCATGGCTCTGTTCAATAACATCTTATTTATGGTTACTGAACTTTTAATTTTATATAATTTTTAATGTTATGAAATATTATTTTTCTTTTGATTATTTCTTCAAACATTTTAAAATGTAAAAACTTTTCATAGCTCATGGCAGGCCAAGTTTGGAACATCTGCCATAGATTGAAGACCTCTGGCACAGTTTAATATTTAGTGGGTAAAACGGAAACGGAGATTGGAATCAGATTAGTGTGGTTGTCAAAAAAAGCTAAAGTGTTTGGATGGGGGGTGTGGGTAGGCATGCTTTAGAATCCATTAAAAATCGTTATGGGAGGCAAAAGATACGATCTCAATGTTTTAGGAAAATAGGTGGTTGCAGTAAAAATGATGCATTGGAAAGATAAGAAATCAGATGGAAACAGTCAGTTTAGAGACCTTGGCACCTCTATAGGGGGACACATAAATGCCTAGAGACCCCTTTGCTTGAGAAAGCATAAGCCATTCAGTGTTATTAGAAATAATTAAAGTGGTAATATTGAAAAGATATTAAATATACAATTTTACTTTCTCTCTGAACACACTGTAAGTCGGAAAAACATATTAACGAAAACAACAATCTAATATCCTGAAATAGACCTGTGAGAAGGCTTGCAGGTAAAAGAAACACAAGGAAGACACAGAGACAGAAGGAATAGAATATTTAGGCACATTAAAGGGATTTAACCCACAGGACTAGGACTCACACAGGAAGAATATGATGCTGGCAAAGAAATGGGGCTTCACACGGGAGAAGAGTTCACAAAAAGGACTCAGGAGTGTGGTCCGAGATGGAACCAGAGCTGAAATTATTTTCTCTTGGAATTTGAGGATTCTTTCGATGACAATTTCAAACATCACTTTCCCTTATTGAAATGTATGATTGATCTTTCTGGGTGAAACCCTAGGGGTTATACCCGGGAAGGCACAGGGGAGACCCATTGCAAGTCCTAAAGAGCTCCTGGATTGGGCCAGCAAGACATACTTTTCACATCCTTCCATGACAATCGTTTCTTAATTCTTGTTTTTTTTTTCTTGACTCTTACTTAAGGAAAGAATAAAGGTACACCCAGAACCCCGTTGGATACCTACTCCTTGGTCGCATTCATTAGAGAAAGAACTCTCAGCAGTGGTGACGCTTTATCAGTACCCTGCAGAAAATCCGCTGAAACCGAGGTCCCTCCCTGTTAGTTCACGATAGGCATAGTCCTCTGAGCCTGTTTGCCCCTCTCTTGCATTCTGATTTACTGCTCGCTCCTCACTTAACTCCTCCTTTGTCCTTTGCTGTTCACAGACTGCACTTGTAAACTGGGTACTTTGAGTCTGATCCCGGGCTGCCCTCTCTTCTACCTATACTCATCCCCAACAATGGGGCTACTAATACCATCTATAATGAAAAGGGCCACAAAGAAAATAAGCCAAGGGGATATGGTAGAGACTGACTGAGTCAACTCAGGCACATCAGCCCCGATGTCACGCTTAAGCTGAGATCAGAATGCTTGGAATAATCTGGGGCATAGAATTTCAGACAGAAGAGAAGCAAATGCAAAAACCCTGTTGCCAGTTAGAAAGATGGATGTAGCTGGAGAAAATTCTGACATAGTTCATTACTGCTTCACTGCGTCACCTTCCTGAGGATGCGACAGCACGGCCTAGCTGAAGAGCTGAGGGGCTGCACTAGTTTTTAATACCAACTACATCACCTAAATCAACCTGTTCTAAAGCATATTTGGTGGATTCTTTTAGCTAAGAAAAAAAAAAAGATGAAATATTTAAGTTCCAAATCAAATACTGTTTGAGTCCCTGGTGCTCACATATTTACTCATATTGATCCATTTCTAATTACACACATAAACACATTCTTCAAAGCTTTTCACTACCCACTAATTGGTTCCAATTCATAAGGAAAATCATAGATTTAAATCCTAAAATTAAAAAAAAAAAACTATACATAACTGTGTGTCCCACAACTGCTTATTTTATACTTTCTTTCTTCTTTGCCCAAATAAGGTGGCACCTGTATTATTTACATGCCAATATCATTTGTTCTCACCATTTCAAACATAATATAAAACAAGAACCAATTGTTCTACCATTTCCCTATTTAGACTATATATAGACCTTGTAAAATCTGGAGGATCCAATGTGACTCAATGGTATTTTCCTGGACAGATGTGCATTTTAAAGTATTGGTTTAAAATCCACATTATGGATATAAAAGACATCTAAAGGCTGATGATATGATATAAAATACATTCCTAAAAGCCAAGGTAATTCCACGTAGGAAGCGATAACATTAAAGTTTCCAAAAGAAAGGCTTTCTTACAAGTAGTGATTATTGACTTGAGTCTTGTAAAAGTTATAAACTTGGAATGGGGGGGTGGTAAATTTTACAGAAAGGGTGGTATTAGCGAGGATATCCCAAGGCATAAATTATACTTTCTAGGCTAGAACTGGAATGAGATTGTGCAGTTTGTATCTGTGCATTAACCATGTCCTAAATGCAAAATGGCATCCTGGATCAAATCCTAGAACAAATACAAAGTACATTAGTGGAAAAGCATGGTGAAGACCAAAAAAAGTCTGGAGCTTGGTTGACAGGATTGCACCATTGTTGATGCTGTATTTTGATAAATGTGCGTTGGTCGTGTAGGATGTTAACATTAGTGGAAGCTGGGTGAAGTATATATGGAAACTCTCTGTACTATCTTTGCAACTCCTCTATAAATCCAAAAGTATGTCAAAATAAGAAGTTAAAAAAAGACCACACCATCTGAGGTTGACTCAAAAGATTCTGAGGGAAAATTTGAATGATGATCTAAAACAAGACAGAGCAAGCCCAGAAAATTTACTCCAGATAAGCCCAATTTTAGTACGTTTGTTAGTACAAAGGCAAGGGATGTTTGGGGAAAGGGAGGTTATGGGAAGGGTTGTCTTAGTCGGTTCAGGCTGCTATAACAAAATACTTTAATTTGAGTAATTTATATTTATTTATTTATTTTTGAGATGAAGTTTCCCTCTTGTCACCCAGGCTGGAGTGCAATGGCACAATCTCTGCTCACTGCAACCTCCGCCTCCCAGGTTCAAGCGATTCTCCTGCCTCAGCCTCCTGAGTAGCTGAGACTCCTGAGTAGCTGAGACTACAGGCACGCACCACCAAGCCGGGCTACTTTTTGTATTGTCAGTAGAGACGGGGTTTTGCCATGTTGGCCAGGCTGGTCTCGAACTCCTGACCTCAGGCGATCCACCTGCCTTGGCAGCCCAAAGTGCTAGGATTACAGGCATGAGCCACAGCCTCTAGCCAAGTAGTTTTTAAACAACAGAAATGTATGGCTTATAATTCTGGAGGCTCAGAAGTCCGAGATCAAGGTGCCAGCAGATTTGGTGTCTGACGAGGGCCCACTCCTCATAGATGGTGACTTCTGTGTGTCCTCACAAGGTGGAGGGGAAAAGGGCTCCCCCACGCCTCCTCTATAAGGACACCAATTCCATTCACCAGGGCAGAGCCCTCATGACCTAACTGCTTACCAAAGGCCACACCTCTTGCTACCATCACATCGAGGCAGGTTTCAAGGCATTACTTTTGGAGGGGCACAAACATGTAAGCCATAGCAACAGTCCATTCTTAAAAAGAAGAAAAAATCTGGCCTGGCGTGGTGGCTCACACCTGTAAGTCCAACACTTTGGGAGGCCAAGGAGGGGGTATCACCTGAGGTCAGAAGTTCGAGACCAGCCTGACCAACATGGAGAAACCCCGCCTCTACTAAAAATACAAAATTAGCTAGGCGTGGTAGTGCATGCCTGTAATCCCAGCTACTCCGGAGGCTGAGTCAGGAGAATCAATTGAACCTGAGAGGCAGAGGTTGCCGTGAGCCGAGCTGGCGCCACTGCACACCAGCCTGGGCAACAAGAGCGAAACTCCGTCTCAAAAAAAAAAAAAGAAGTAAAAATCTTATGAAACTGCCAAACATAGCATTAACAAATCACTGTCAAAGTCTGAAGAGAATCTGGGGTCTAAAAAACAACCTTTAGGCCCTATACTTAGACCCACTGCTAAATTCTCACAGATGATGAAATAAGACAATATTTATATGGTTATAGCTTTCATCTAAATGGCACAAAATTTTTGAAAATATACAACAGTATGATGACGTCTCATTCTTCTCAGTGTGAAGTACCAAAAAGCTTCCATTTAGATTTTAGATTCCACTTAGATTGTTTTTTGAAAAGCAAAGTTAAATACGCCTTTTAAAAATCATACTCTAATAAGATATCAAATTCCAAGTAGAAACATACATGACTGACTGACGGGTTATTATTTTTTTCCACAGAAACTCTAAAAATACGTTTAACAAGCTCTTTAGGCCAGGCATGGTGGCTCAAGCCTGTAATCCCAGCACTTTGGGAGGCCGAGGCAGGTGGACCACAAGGTCAGGAAATCGAGACCATCCTGACTAACACAGTGAAACCCCGTCTCTACTAAAAATACAAAAAATTAGCTGGGCGAGGTGACGGGCGCCTGTAGTTCCAGCTACTCGGGAGGCTGCGGCAGGAGAATCGCGTGAACCCAGGAGGTGGGGAGGTGGAGGTCGTGGTGAGCTGAGATTGTGCCACTGCACTCCAGCCCGGGCCACAGAGTGAGACTCCATCAAAAAAAAAACACACACAAGCTCTTTAAACAATTGATTGAACTTGGCAAATTCACTTTACCTTTACATTTTGTATCAGGATAGCAAGATTTGGGTTCTAAACTCTGCTCCATAAACTAATACCTAGAGGGCTTTGAATAAGGCACTTGTCCCTACTGACTTCCCATTTCATCCATAAAGTGGATAATAACAATTCCTAAGGTGCTGTCAAGATCGAACAAGTACGTAAAAAGGCATTACAAATGACAGCCAATAATAATGGGAGAGATTTTTTTTAACGAAAAATACAACTACAGAGTTTGCAAAATACCCTAAAATGTAAAATATTATATTAGACCACAGCGACGCATCTCAAAGGAGCAAGGGCAGTTGGGTTCTTTTTGCTGTTGTTTTTGTTTTGTTTTTTCGTTTGTTTTTGGAGACGGAGTCTCACTCTGTCACCCAGGCTGGAGTGCAGTGGCGCAATCTCGGCTCACTGAAAGTTCCCCCTCCCAGGTTCAAGTGATTCTCCTGCCTCAGCCTCTGAGTAGCTGGGACTACAGGCACCCACCACCATGCCCAGCTTTTTTTTTTTTTTTTTTTGTATTTTAGTAGAGATGGGGTTTCACCATGTTGCCCAGGCTGGTCTCCAACTCCTAAGCTTAGGCAATGCGCTGGCCTCAGCCTCCCAAAGTGCTAGGATTACAGGAGTGAGCCACCACGCCCAGCCAACACTTGGGTTCTAATCTGAGTTTAGACACTTATTCCTGAATAAAGTTTCTTTGTGCCTCAGCGTTATTTTAAAACGCAAATGAAATTATAATAATAGTAATAATGACCATTTTAGAAATTTGATTTCAAAATAAAATGAGACTGTGCATGTATTCAATTAATATTAGCTAAATCAAGTAGAAATAAACTGAAGCTCTAATAATGAAATAATGTTTTACAAGTTTAGGGTTAATAAACATTTATCGATAAGGCATGTTTTCTTACAATATTCCGTTTCCAGGGCTCCTGGACTGAAGACTGAAGTTCTTCCCATGGTCTACAGGGTCCCAGAATCTGGGCCTGCATGGCCTCTCCACATTGGCCTCCACTCATCTCTCAGGTCCTTCCATAACTATTCCCTCTCCTGTCGGGGAGGCTCTGCCCTCCAGGCTGATTCCTGCTGATCAGGGAAGGCTTCCCTAACTTCCCGGCTCTCCTATGTGGCTCCCACAGCACCACACACCTCTCCTTCATCGTGCTAATAACAGCTGCATTGTGACATTTACCAGCGTGATTATTGGGCTGGTATCCTCTGACTCTGTCTTTATTTATAATGTGCATATTTTGTTCACCATAAATTTTTGCATTGATTTTGATTCCTTTACATGCCAGGTTAAAATATTACTAACACTGAATACCCAGGGTTTGTTTTTATTTTTTTTCCGCACCCCTCAAATTTGCTGCAGACCAGTGAGTTACTCCCCTCAATCTAGTTCTTACCCTGCTGTTCTGACCTGGCCATTCCACATTCAAACCCCAGGAGGCCAGGAATACTTATCCACTGGGGCCTAGAACCTTCGCCTGTCTAGCGGAAAAACTCAAATCTGTATACAGTGAATTAATGCATATTTACAGCTTTTGCATTTTAAGGGTTTTAAGCAAAATATTGATTTGTAACACAGACAAAATGGTCGAAATACAAGTTTTTTAAGTGACCAGGATGGTCCTGGCAGAAGAATCACTATGACTAAAATTCCAGCAATCGACAACATTTTTTTCTATGCAAACCCTCTTTGTGGTCAATTTCAAAAGACAGCCCACTTCTGTTTCACAGTTTAATTGGTTCTCAAGCTCATTTAGGATAAATTAAATTTTCTTGGAGCTGAGTTCATATCACAACAGATGAGTTCATTCGTTTTGGTTTACTTCTTCAGGACCACGGAAAGGAAAGCTAAATGATAATGGCAGCAAAAATAATCTATGGAAGAGGTGGAGTGTGAAATGTAAAATTAGATTTTCCAAACATGCTGTCTCTAATTCCCAAACAGAGCCACACCCAAGCGACCAAATGGAATCAGTGGTAGGGGAGGGGATTATAAATCAGTCTAGTTTATGGTATGCCCTGTGTGAATGGTTAAGGAAGCGATAAAGCGTGGTTTCTGATAACCCAAAGAAAGGATCCTCTGCTTGCACTAAGTGTGTGTGTTTCCATCTAGTGAGGAAAGGGCCTTTCAAAGACATGGCCACTTAAAGCCTTACGAGGAAGGTTCTGTTCAAGATTCTTCAGTTCATTTAAGTATTTCTTATTGAAACACAAATGTTAACATTTTTATCTCTAAGGGGAAAAAAAAAAGTTGGTGGAAACCTGATCTGAGAATTTGCCCCTGTAGTTTCTAAAGAGACCACAGCAAGGCGCCATAGAGACAGGAGGAGGGAAGTTGAGGTCGGTCGTTCTGACTGGTAAATGGGCCTTCTGCCCCTCGTCTGTAAACAATATATTCTAAGGCAAGGAACTAAGGCAGCTTTATTGAAATCGGATTTCAAATAGAGGGGTCCTGCTATGCCTACTCGAAGAGATCAGGGAAAAATAAATATTTCCTTAATTGAAAATTATATTTTATTGGCCATGCGCAGTGGCTCACGCTTGTAATCCCAGCACTTTGGGAGGCCAAGAGGGGTGGATTACCTGAGGTCGGAGTTTGAGACCAGCCTGACCAACAAACCCCGTCTCCACTGAAAATACAAAATTAGCCGGGCGTGGTGGTGCATGCCTGTAATCCCAGCTACTCGGGAGGCTGAGGCAGGAGAATCACTTGAATCCAGGAGGCAGAAGTTGCAGCGAGCTGAGACCGTGCCATTGCACTCCAGCGTGGGCGACAAAGACTCCGTCTCAAAAAAGAAAACAAAAACAAAAAGAAAGAAAATTATATTTTATTGGCCAACTTCAAAATTGAAGCTTATTCAGAAATAGACTTTAAAAAAAAAAAAAAAAACAGTGGAGAACTGCCCCAGATATATATGCAGAAAAGCTTCAAGTCAACGGTGAGGAGGTTTTTAAATATCGGTCTGGGTTTTGTTCTAATGGTATGGGTGCACTTACCCGGACCATTACATTTCACTAGACTGTAGCCAATGGTGGGCGGTGACTGACCGCTGCGTTCTGAGTGAGTTGTGTTGCCTTTAGCAGTACAGTCACATTAATAGACAGGAAAAGAAAAAAGAAAACAGAGACGCAGTAATACTTTATCTGCGACTGGAGGTAGGACAGGGTGGGAAAGCGTGGGGGTGTACGTTCGAGTCAACCTCTATTTCTGGGAGTAAAAACTGCCTCCTCCGCTTGATTTTCACTTCCTCGACCTGCAAAAGCGTTAATGTTTTGTTTTGTTCTTTATTGAGACAGAGTCTTGCCCTATCACCCAGGCTGGAGTGCAGTGGCGTGATCTCGGCTCACTGCAACCTCCGCCTCCCGGGTTCAAGCCATTCTCCTGCCTCAGCCTCCCGAATACCTGGGATTACAGGCGCACACCAGCATGTCCGGCTAATTTTTGTATTTTTTGGTAGAGACGGGGTTTCGCCATGTTGGCCAGGCTGGTCTCGAACTCCTGACCTCAGGTGAGCCCCCCCCCCCCTCCCCCCGCCCCGGCCTCCCAAAGTGCTGGGATGACAGGCGTGAGCCACCGCGTCCGGCCTAAAAGCGTAAATGTGATTACACCCACGCATATTTGTTCAACAGACATTTATGGAGTGCTCACCACGTGCTAATGCCGGGTGTCCGGGCTCGGGAGGAGCTGCCACGTGGTGGATGCGCAGTGCCCGGCGGCCGGGCTGAGGGGTGAACGCGGGGACCGGGGGCCCCGGGCTGAGGGGTTGTGTGCGGGCCGGGTGCCTGGGGTCCCCGGGCTGAGAGCGACGCGCCGCCCAGCTGCCAGGCGGCTCCGGGCAGAAGGTGAGCGCGCGGGCCGGGGGCCTCCAGGGCGGCGCCCCAGGGCGGGGCGGGCCACGCCCTCCCTAACCCCGGCGGAGCTGAAGGGTTGGCGTAGCCTGATTAGACCGCGTCAGTCCGGAGGGTGGGTCTTGGGAGGGGGCGCGGGGCAGTCCACGTTTCCACTGCAGTTTCTCCTTTGTTTTACGTTTGGAAGGAGGTGGCATTGAAAATAGCAGAGCGCTTCGCGGTAACAGGGGTGAGTCTTGTCTCATGGAACTTTTTTCCAATGGGAAAAGGGGGATGTGTAGATCACTACTTGGAATGTGTGCGTCAAAAGGGTTAGAAAGTCACGGAGGGGAAGCGTGTTCCCATCCTGAGACCAGGGGAGCCGGCCTCGCCGGGAGATTTCTAGCCTTCGCCCTGCGGTGACCCGTGGCTGGCCACTGGCTGACCACTGACCTCAAACTTTGAAAACGGGCAGATGGGGGAAGTAATACACTCTCAATAAAGCGAGTGTCTAGCGGTGAGTTCCTGAATTGCATTTTTTTATTTATTTAGTTTCAAAACTTCATGTAAATATGTTTCTTTACAATATCTGGCTAGCTCTTTTTTAGATTAACATGCTTATATTGTGATCAAGACACCAGTCTTTTCCCTTTCTTCTCCACTTATCTCTGGAGATGGCAATACCCTCCACTCAAATTACTCTAGCAAAAAGCTAGAAGACTCCTTTTTTTTTTTTTTTTTTTTTTTTTTT